>NC_063361.1:904717-957275 GCF_021869965.1 Rhincodon typus | reverse complement strand
CCCCCCTTTCTGAAGAAGGGTCTAGGCCCGAAACGTCGGCCTTCCTGCTCCTCTGATGCTGCTTGGCCTGCTGTGTGCATCCAGCTCTACACCTTGTTATATCAGTGAACCACATGAATGCCATTCACCTTTGGAGCAGTGTGAAACATCAAGAGTCGCGAAATTAGTTTTAACATTGTTGACCGTTGTACATGACTCAGTTGTGACCACAACATATCCCTCTTCAGGTTACTTACAATGCCCAGCGTTCCAACTTGTGGCTGATCACTGTCTAAAGCTAGTGGAGCAATGTAGGAAGAGTTGCCACCCGCTACTAGAGATAGAAACAGCTAGATAGAAAGATATTATAAAAAAAAGATAGCTAGACAGAGAGTGTGCGTGTGCGCACGCACGAGAGAGAAGCGAGCGAGAGACGCACAACAGCAAACCATGCAATGATCAACACCACATCTGGTAGGAGAAAGGGGAGGGGTAGGGTAGGCAAAAGCCCAACAGCCAGCCAAGAAGTAGATACCCATCAAATGATGGCCCAAGCAGCTGGCAGTGGTTAGGAAGGATGTCATGATCCCCCATCCTGAAGATGCCACTGGCCTACAGACACAACGTACCCACGAACAAGCAAGCGCCCAGTTGGCAGCTTGGAGCCTGATGAGCTATGGTTTAGGAAATTAAAGTTTCATTCATGTTTATGTTCCATAGGTTTCCACTTTGCATACAACTGTCTGAGGATCTCATCATACTTCAACTAATCTATCACAAAACCCACTGTGACAACCCAGAACTCAAGTCCAGCAGTGAGACTAGTATATCATAACAGTTGGTGGGAACAGCAAGTTCAAGAATGCACTTCCTGCGCTCTATACAAAATAGGTTTAGCACACAAAGAATGGAGTTAACTATTGACATGTATCACATACGCCAGATGTTTGTTTCTAATGAAGTATCACGTGCAATTGGGAGTAATTGTAATGCAGTGATGCAAACTGGGGTTTCAGATGTAAACAGCAACAGATTATTGTAACAGCTTCAGCAGTGTCCTGAAATCACTTTAGAATTCTTTATAGTTTTTACTGCACAATTTCTGAAAGATTCACAGGAGGATTAGTTTTTGACTGTCAGCGGTTATTAATGAAGTCATTCCTGAAAGACCAACATCTTCATACTACCAAGTTTACAGAACATAAACATAATACTGAATGTCCCTTAAAATGATGGAATACAAGTTCAACCACTGGTGTTACTGTATCAGTACAAAAATACAATCAACAGGACCTGGTGCAGCATGCTGTAATCCTGTACACACTTGTATTGTGTACATATTTTAGAACATAGTAGCTACAGCAATTTGGAGTTCCATTAAGTCCCATTGTAACTGGGATTACTTCATGGTTCCTTGCATATTATTAAAATCTGAGTGGAAAAACGCAGAGATATTGCCAGTTCCAATGCATCAAGATGATACAAGAGGTTGCTCACTCTCTACTCAATTGATCCCATATCCCTGCTCTTTCTCCAGTCACATATTTCTCCAGTTCCCAAATGAACCTTGGAACTGAATCTTCTCCAACCACTCTTGGAAGAACTTGCTTGATGAACTTTACATCCCATTATCGTGGTTCTTTAGTGAATTACAAAATCTGCGCCCTCTCAATCCTGATCCTTTGATCATAGCTCCCCTCATTTACTGTATCAAAACTACACATGGCCTCTCAGTCTTCATACCAAAAGCCATTACTCTCTCATTTTCTGCAATAAAACACAGCTGTAATTTGTCTACCCATTTGATTTGATTTGATTTATTGTCACATGTACCTAATTACAATGAAAAGCTTTGTTTACAAGCACTATAGGACAGATCATAGGGTGGAAAAAAAAACACTTTGACAGAGTAAGGCATGTAAGTTACACTGCACAGGACAGTGCTAGGCAAGATCAACATTAATAAGATCAGCATTATCTGAAGTTAGGGAGTCCATTGATACGCCTTTATTGATGTTGGCAGCTTTTCTGCTGCAATCAGACATATAAATGGAGTCCATGGATGGGAGGTTGACTTCCATGATGGTCTGGACTGTGCATACAACCTTCTGTAGTTTCTTGTGGTCCTGGGCTGAACAGTTGCCACACCAGGCAGTTATGCTTCTGGACAGCATGCCTTCTATGGTGCACCTGGTGAGGGTTCTTATGGACATGCCAAATTTCCTGAGCTGCCTGAGGAAGAAGAGGTGTTGTTGTGCCTTCTTGATCAGCACATCTACGTGTGAAGTCCAGGATAGACTGTCAGTTATCATCACTCCTAGGAACTTGGCGCTCTCGACCTCCGCTCCGTTGATGCAGACGGGGGCATGTTTTCCTCTTTTCTTTCTGAAAAGAATGATCAGTTCTTTCCTTTCGCCGACAATGAAAGAAAGGTTGTTATCATTGCACCACGTCACCAAGCCTTCTTCTCCTTTCTGTATTCTGATTCACCGTTGTTTATTATCCTCCCTACCACAGTGGTGACACCAGCAAACTTGTAGATACTGTTCATTCGGAATTTGGCAACACATTCGTGGGTGTACAGAGAGTACAACAGGGGGCTGAGAATGCATCACTAGGGGATTCCAGTGTGGAGCGTTATTGTGGAGGAGGTGCAGTTGTCTATTTTCACTGATTGCAGTCTGAGTCACAGGAAGCTGAGGATCCAGTTGCAGAGGGCACAGCCGAGACTTAGGCCTCAGACTTTTGACATGGGTCTGGAGGGGTTAATGGTGTTGAAAATGAAGCTGTAGTCAATGAGCAGAAGTCTGACATAGGTATTGTTGTTATCTAGATGTTCTAGGGATGAGTGCAGGGCTAGGGAAATGGCGTCTGCTGGTGGACCTGTTACGTCAGTAGGCAAATTGCAGGGGATCAAGGCAGGCTGGGAGACTAGAGTTCATGTGGGCCATGACCAGTCTCTCGAACCACTTCATGATTATGAAGGTCAGAGGCACAGGACGGTAAGTCATTAAGGCACGATGCATGTGCTTTCTTAGGTACTGGGATGATGGTGGTCTTCTTGGAACAGCATTTGGTCTAAGTGCTCCTGGAGGACGTTGCAACGTTAGTTACTGCTAACATTTTCAAATTTTCATTTTGTAACACAGGGCTGGGTTTTGCTGAGAAAGACAGTTTTATCTTTTCTTAGGGTTTTTATCTTGCACTCTTAAGGACCATTTGCAAGAATAGTAATAAGGTGGAAAATAAACATTTGTATTCAGTGTACTGATTGATACTGAATGCCATGGAGAATGCAGCAATACAGGACGGCTACTCCTGCACTGTAGCAATATAGAACAGCTCACTTCACTGTTACTCAAGCTTTTGAGTTACTTTTCTCCTGCCAGATTAATCAGAGTTGGATCAGTACCCTTCAGGACCAATGGTGATGGCTATTCATGAATTTGTGCAACATACAACAAGAAACAATCTGATCAGAGTAGCAACATGAGTGGTGCTTGCTGTTAACAGGCTGCTGCCATCAAACCCAAAAAAAAACAGACACTCTGTTTAACACACAACTAAGTAATATGGTGAGACAACAAGGTGCAGGGCTGGATGAACACAGCAGGCCAAGCAGCATCATAGGAGCAGAGAGGCTGACGTTTCGGGCCTAGACCCAGTAATATGGTGTACAGTTTCAGTGTCAGTGTGATGTTAAGAATATAGGCCTACGTTCCAAAGATGAGTGGATAAGATCAAACAGCATATTCTTTCAGCCCTATACCTAAGCAGTCTGCACTTCTAAAACTCAAAACGGTGTTCAACACTGGATATGATTCTGCAATTGGACAAAAGGTTACAGGATAATCTTGAGTGCGCTACGAATTTTGCCAACAACTAACATAGGGTTGTCAGTTGGGCTTGCAATGTAATGCACCTTTATTCACTGGAAGCTACATGGATTAATGTATAGATTCCTGTTCTTTGCAGGCAGAAAGAATACATACACATACATATCTCTTGCAGTTCAAGAAAATAGATGGCTGTCATTTGCTAGTTCCTTTATCACGGCAATGCACTGATCAGAGTCAACTTGCATGATTTGAAATTTAAATAAAACCTGACATTTAACTGCCAATCATCATTAACTGGCACATTACCCATGGCAACACCTCTACTCAAAGTTCACTGGTCAACCAATCTGTCATCTCCTCTCATTTGGTATAAAATGGGTCTTTGTCCAGACAACTGTTTTCATAATTTCTTCGATGTTAAGCTGAAACAGGGATTAACCTGAAGAATGAAAGCCAACATTTGCAATCCTGCAGTCCTTTTGCACGTCATACCCGAGCGATAATTTAAAGTTCACATCCAGAGCCTTGGACATTTCACACTCACTTCCCTCAGCAACTCATGACGTATTCAATCAAGGGTCTCACAGTCAAAGAGATCTATCTGGTTCCAATCACTGCATCCCTCCAACACCACCCCCACAACCCCTACCCCCAAGTCCAGGCTTGTAGGACTGGTCTTTCGGTTGTAGCTTATCCTGCAACGTTTTCGCCCCAGGCCCAGTTCCTCTGATTCAGACTCTGACTCAGACTCTGACGCAGGGCGGCGCATACTGGACCGTAACCCGTCTCTTCCGGTGGTTAACGGTATTTAGCTGCACCCATCTCAGGCTCTGAGGTTTCTTCGACACTAGATGGAGGGGGAGAACCCACGGTTTCTGACTGATCTTCTGGCTGTTCTGAGGAGCTAGGTATGTTTTGTTCCTACCTGGCTTCTGAGGTAGCAGCTTTTAAATGGTCATTCAGGACCGCCTCAACTATCTGAACTTTGTAAGTCACAGAACCTGGCCTCGTGTCAACCTCACCTAGCACTCATATAGGGGCATTTCTGTGGCTCCGGCATCAAACTTCATCCTCTGAAATAATCTCTCTCTCTCACTTGAAGGAAGCACTTGGCCGGCACTGGTGTTCTTGCTGCCATCTTACCACCAACCCTCCCCAACCCAACAGCCCCTTCCATCTAAGTCCGAGGATCAGATTTAACCTGGTACAGTCTTCCATCAGCAACTCTGCTGGAGCTATCCCTGTAGTTGCTTGAGGGGTGGTCTTATCATTGAACAGGAACCCAGACAGTTTGGTATCGAGTGACACTGCTGGCTGCTTCTTTAAGCTTGCCTTCAATGCTTAGGCTGCTCTTTCCACCAGATAACTGGTCAATGAATGGTATGGAGCTGTCCTTGTGTGCCAAATATCATTCAATTTTAGAAAATACTCCAATTTCCTGCTGGTTGCCACTGAAATAACTGCAGAGGCCAGTATCCCATTACCAAGTCACCTTTTATTTACACACGCACAGTACATTGGCTATGGCCAGTCAGCTCAGAGTCAGTCCCAGAAGTGAGGAGATTCTGAATCTCCAGTTTATATCGATCACAAAGGGCTCCCTGATTGGCCCAGGTTAACAATCTGAATCAAAGATCAATGAGATCTGCCTGGTTCCAATCATTACACAAACTATGATGCACTTTGTGGCCTTTCAGCTTGGAAGACTGCCAAGCATTCAAGTATCGAAAAAATCATTGTCTCTCCAATACCACCAGCTCTTTTACTATGACACAACTGCCTTATCTTAAATGAAGACAGACAAAATATTAATTCTTTAGTTCATCCATTATCTCTGCTTCAATTTTTCCTTTCAGTCCATAACTGTTTTTACCACTTTTTTTGGTTCATCTTTCAGTTTTTGCATATTCATAAATAAATACTTCCAGGTTCTCATTTATGTTCTATTCTCAAACTTAGATTGCTCAACCACAAACATTTTTGATTTTCTTTCAGGATTCTAAATTGATTCTTAACGGTATTGAGACCTGTCATTCATCATACAAACTTTGTCTGCTTCATTTTAATCTCTATCTCTTTAGTTATTAGGGAAACCAAAATTAGTATAGTAACATGCTAATTTTATCCCCTGTGCCACAATTTTGAAAGCTTTCACCATTTTGCATACCAATCTTGGACTCTAGTTCACCTGGGTCAGATAGTTCAATGAAATTAGTCTGATCCAGTTAAAGTACACAAAAATGTTGGTGGTTTTTCATAATTACTTGAGAATTGAGCACATAATAATTACTATTTCTCAAGTATTACTATGCCTTTTTCCTTGTTAGTCTGGAAACATATTGATCAATTTTAATAAATCTGAAAGGTTCTACACTCGGAACTGTACACATTTGCAGAGCATCTCAGAAAGTTAGGGAATTTGAAAAACTCCTTATACACACAACAATTAGTTCTTTGCTGTGTACTGACCTTATTGGCACGGATTTGTCGATAAATGTCTGTCTGTTGGCGGATGCGATACTCTAAATCGGATACGTGAGCCTGCAGCCAGTTCCAACGACTCACAATAGCAGCCCGTTCAATTGCCCATCGCCATTCTGGACGTTGCCAACTGAAATAGGAAAATAAATAAGAAATAAATACAATAGATAGCATATATCAGGCAGGTGCAAAGGATTAGGAAATACTCCACATTTAAGTGGCACATAGCACCAAAGTTTCTCAGCATCAAATATCCATAATCCAAGAAGCACACTAAATAATTGAACCAGAGGTGAATGTTTGGCCTGTTGAATCTGCACTGGTTGTCTTTTCCCTCTAGCCCAACTTCATCAAACTATGTTGTTCCTCTTTCCTGGAATGGAATGCTCCAAAAGATACACCAGATTACCAATCCAAAACGATCTTGACCAAGATACAGGGAATATTTCAGATGACAGAAATTAAGAGAGATAACACTCAGCAAACTGACAGATAGGAATTGAATGAAGTTTAGTGCTGAAGGGAATATTTTGGCATGAATGGACAGAATGTCCACAATGCAGCAAAATTTGAAAAAGCAGGAAGGCCAAAGACATAAAAGACTTGAAAAGTGACAGAATTAGTTGATAAAACTATAAAAGAATACCCTATTGGGATCACACTTTGAAGCAAGCAGTATAAAAGCACAGGCAAATGTTATCACACATCACTGGCTAAGTCACTGATAAAACACAGTGACCAGTTTGAGTCCCAACCTCAGAAAGCCTCAATCTGGACCAACAGACATGCACCATACATCTTTTAATTATGATACAACTCCAAAAAAGATTATCAGAAGATCTACTGGTTATTAAAGATTGAGAGGTATTGATATGTTAAATAGGAGAAAAACTATTTCCAACAGTTGGTGAATCAATAATTATAAAGCATCAATTTAAGATTTCACCAACAAGGACAAAGACAGAGATGGGAGCAGCACTTGACTGGAGATATTTGCAAGTGGACTGTCATACCAAAAGTTTTGACCCTGATGGTAAAAACACATTGCAAATCAACTCTCATTATTCCATATGGGTTGTTACAAATATAAATATAACCAATTTAAAGATTAAAATAGCAAAACTACCTGACTGTAACCACTAAGATATAAACAAACCCGCACCTAGTTTCATTAATCATCACAAGCTTGTCTTTTCCATGTAGCAAAATAGATTATTAAGTACTAATGTGTAAACTGTAATTATATGTCTTTAAAATGCAAACCAGAACACATTTACTTCCAGATACAACACACAAGACAAATAGTTTTGCCGAAATTTCAGGGGTGTATTGCCAAAAGAATCAATGTTGTGAATCAAGAGTTCAAACACGAGGGTGGAATGAGGGGACTTTTACACATTTTGCTGGCAATAGTGCGTTCACCAACTGCAATGACCCTTAATTTGTCGGCTGGTCAGTGGGATCTGGACTTTTTGCTTGAAAAGAAGAACTTCTAACTCAAAGTCTTTTAGTGCTGATTTCTTCCATTCTCAGAGGAACAGGGAGTAAGATCTGGTTTGCTTGCAGGCTTTGGAAGTCTACTGCACTCTTGACCGTTCTTTAAGAATACTGTTACTCAAAACCAACTCAAAAACTGAAGTACAGTTTTTTTTTCTCTCAAACCCATAGGTACCTGATGTCAGCTAGTCTCTCAAAAATATCAAATCAAGCTTCTCCAACAGTTACATGCTCTTTTTTAACCTATGAGTGAACACCATACAATTTCACTTTTGCTTGGAGTCATTAAAAAATTAAATTTATTCTCTGCAAAATAGCAGTCCAAACTCTTATATTCCAGTTTATGTTTCAAATAAAATACATGGAGCGCTTTGCATTTACAGCGGAAGCAGAATCCATAACAACATTTAACAAGCACATGGAAGAGTGTGAAAACAGTTATACTTTAGAAGGAAAGGACAAGGGAATTGGATGAGGTAGACTGCTCTGTCAGACAGCTCCAATAAGGATGGCCTCCTTTTGGGCTATTAGCTATGTTAGCTATTTAAAAACTAAGTTATAACTCTGTTCAATTTGTCTTTTAATTTGTTTATGGGATGCAAGATCTCTGGTTCAGCCAGCATTTTTACTTCTAACTGATCATCATTCAGAAGGGCATTTTATGTAATAAGGAGGCAGCAGGAAAATTCAAGCACAAAGAACTAACGTCTTGCTAGTGAGCGATACTCATTTATGTTGATAGATTATAAAGCAAACTCTTGGATCTCAGCCACACCTCTGAGAGGTGCAAATCATTTTCAGGCATGAAAAGATGTCAAATACTTGTACCTAATGGACATTATGTTGTGAGCCACTACGTACTCCTAAAACGTGTGATGCTGAGACATAGAAAAGTCAGAACAGAAAGGTATTACAGCTCATTCTAGACAAAATTTTCCTTGCAGCACTTTACACCCCTTTCAGTTTTGCAATTAGACATAGAATCCTTACAGTGTGGAAATAGGTCCTTCGGCCCAACAAGTCCACACCAACCCTCAGAGCATCCCACCCAGACTCATCCCTCTATAATCCACCTAGCCTACACATCTCTGAACACCATGGGCAATTTAGCATAATATATGTTTATATATATTTAAGCAAACATAAACGAGTATCGTTCACTAAACAAGACGTTAGTTCTTTGTGCTTGAATTTTCCTGCTGCATCCTTCTTGCATAAAATGCCCTAGCCTGCACATCTTTGGACTGTGGGAGGAAACTGGAGTACCAGGAGGAATCCCACACAGACACGGGGAGAATGTGCAAACTCCACACAGTCAGCGGCCCAAGGGTAGAATCGAACCCAGGTCCCTGACGCTGTGAGCCAGCAGTGTTAACCACTGAGCTACCATGCTGCCCCTTGCCTCACATCATTTCCCGCTTTATCAGAGAGTGATCAAATTCCAGTTGCATTTGGTGACAGTCAATTCCATAGGTGAAGACCCTAAATTTCAGAAGAGGTAAATCACAGACTCAGCATTTCAATTTGATCAAAATGCCTTCGAAATAAAAAGGAACATCAGCGAAAGTCCCATTTACAAATACCGTATTATTAACTTGAGGACAGAAAACAACACTAACACTAGAAAATGTACACAACTGAGAGATGTCTTTGTCACATTGCTAATTTTAATAAAGATAGTAACAGCACAGAAACTCAGTTCCTTGTGCCACCAGTCAGGATGCTAAAATGCTTCACACACAATACACATCCTGTACACATAGATAACCATTTGATAGAAGAAAACAATTCTGAAATGATAGCATATTTTCTTCAGCATGTGTCATTGATTTCCTACAGTATGAAAACAGGTTATCCGTTCCCTATTTTGTTCAAGACACCAGAAGTGATGTGACAGTAGCCAGGCAAATTGTTCTCATATGTTTTTTCTCTAAAGGAACAGGTTTCTGTACACGTATACCACACGAGAATGGTTGAAGATATCTATTCAGGAATATGACTCAGAACAAATCCAAGAATCTAATTAATCCAAAAGCATTGTAAAGTTTACTGGTCAGGGTACTGGATACCAATCAAAGCTGGTCAGCACACATTCTTGATGAGAGTCTTCAAAAAAGCACTTGAAGTAAAAAAAATTAAGGGGTAGGCAATTAAATCACTGAAGGAGTTAACCTTAAAGTGTCCCAGTTAAAAGATACAATAATCTTTAATAACTAATAGATCTTCTGATAACCTTTATGTGGTTTACTGAAAATAGCCACAATTTCTCTGGACTTGTATCATAATTAAAACATGTATGGTGCACGTTTATTAGTCCAAATTGAGGCTTTCTAAGGTTGGGACTCAAACTGGTCACAGTGTTCTATCAGTGACTTAGCCAGTTATACGTGATAATATTTGCCTCTGCTTTTATACTGCTTGCTTCAAAGTGTGATCCCAATAGTTTTATCAACAATGAATGAACAGTGACATAGCTCCAAGTCAAGGTGGCGTGGTTCAGAAGGGAGCATGCATGTGGTGGTGCTCCAATATATCTGTTGCCCTTGCTGGTGGCACTGGAGCATCCAATCATTCCTGATATGTGCTTCATGGATGAAGGACAAGAAATGAGTTTTTTTTTTGCTGCAGAATTCTTGGTCTCCAGCCTGCTCTTCTGGCCACAGCGTGTATACAGCTGGTCTAGTTTGGTTTTTCGTCAATGGCAGCTCCCATGATGTTAATAGCTGGGGATTTCAGTAATGGAAACGTCACTGAAAATCAAGAGATAATGGTTGGATTCTCCTTTGTTGGACAATGTCAATGCCTGGCACTTACATGACATGGATATTTCTTGCTATGTCATCCCCTGCCTGTATGTTATCCAGCTCTTGCTGGATGAAGGAGGCTGCATCAGAATCCAAGAAGTTGCAAATGGTGCTAAATTGTGCACTATCAGTATACATCCCCCATTGCAGACCATATGGTGAAGGGAAGGCAATCGATGAAGCAGGTGAAATGGTTGGACCCATCACAAGGTCTTCAGGAACTGCAAAAAAAGAGACGTCCTGAAGCTGGTTAGGCATGACTCCAGACAATAGAGTTCCACGCCACTCTTCCTGATACTAAACAAATCCAGCTTTCTGAATTTTACTTTTATATCACTTTTATACCCTACTTTCCAAAAGCTACACACAAAATGATGGAACAATGTTGCTGAGCTGGAGCGGAAGGTGGTTCGAAATCCCTATCCTCTGGTGGCAACATGAGACAACTGTCATCAGTGATGCTTCCAACTGTCCACCTTTCTGCTCTGATAACAGACAGGCAAAGCTTTCAGCCCATCCACACAGCTGTTGCATTTTACATCTCCAGAAACTGAGCAGTAAATTTCTCCAACAGCAAAGGCTAGGCCACAGTCAACTTCTACCCAAAGTCTTTTTCTCCTGTTGGATAAAAGCGTTGTTATTGTTTGAAACTTGGCATTCTGGCATTTGTTGTTTGGCAAGTGAGAGACGAAATGCTTTAGCAACTGTCATGCAGCTTTGCGGCATGTAAACTTTGCACAGTGGAGTACATCAATTCTACTCTGTAAACAGAGTGAACATAGCACAATGAGGCAGTGCCTTTTGATGTGGAGCAACAAAGTGCAAGGCAAAGGGATGGAGTTCTGGCCATGTGACTACGTAGGAACAACCGGTCACTTTCTCATGAGTTATAGGATTATCTACAAGTGATATATTTTACAACAAAGAGGGAAGGTGGAAAGAGTTTCATATTGATGGTCATGACAACATGAACTGTTTCATCCTGTACAAAGCAAGCATATAACAAGGGAACTAAATAAATATTCGAATAGGGGAAAGGGATCAAGAGTAGACAACTCCAGTGTTCAAGTTAGCAACTAATTTTTCTAAATACATATGTAACAATCTGCTTGGATGTGTTAATGACACTTCTGTTGTCATCACATTCTGAAGTGGGACATAATCCAGACCTTCAGTTCCAGAGGTAGGCCACTGCATCACAAGACCTTAAACACTGACAATTTATTTGCAAGTAATTTTTCTGGCAAGTAATTTTTCTGATTATATAAACAAGCTGCACTATAAGCTGATTGGAAAACTACCAATTTTATTTGGAGCCCAAATCATATGGTACAGGAACAGAAAAACACCATTAAAAGGTAAAGGAATCCATTTGATTGGCACTGATTTACCACCTTCAATGTTCACTCCCTTCACCACCATTGTTGCAGCAGTGTACACCAAGATACACTGGACTCAACAATGCTCCTTCAACAGCATCTTCTAAACCCACAAACTCTACTGCATGAGACAAGGGAAATGTTCCCCGAACTACATTCCTGTTCCAGGGCCAAAATCCTCAAACTGCTTTCCTTAAAGAACTGTGCATTTTACTTCACCATAAGGACTGCAGTAATTCACGGCAGTGGCTCATCAGCCCTTCTCACAATGGGAACAGCCAACAAATACCAACCTAGCTAGCGTCACCCACACACCACCCCACGCTGACGTCAGCACCAAGCAACATGTTGCTGGTTATTGCGGAACCCAGATATGCAAAACCAACAACAACCTACATCATCACACTGTCAATACATGGCAGCACGGGAACGTACTGGAATATTACAGTCTTCTTGGTACTGGTGATCAAACCAAACTTCACATATCTAAGAGTATGCCTATTTGATGCTGTAAGTATATTTTCATATGGAATACCAGTATGTCATTTTCAAAATCAAGCAACTCTATGACTTGGTGCACTATCGTCTTTTGACCCAGGAGAGCAAGAGTGAACTAACAGTTCTGACGAATGGTCACTGTGGTCCTAACATTAATTGTATTGTTCTCTTCACAAATGCTTCCATACCTCCCGAGTTTCCATTTTCTACTTTTGTTTCATATTTCCAATACCTCTTGGGAAAGAAGGCAGGGCAAGTGACTGGAGGTGCTAGTGGGGGAGCACTTTGGGACCAATGACCTTAACTCTGTTAGTTTTAAAATAGTTACGGAAAAAGATAGGTCTGGTTAACAAATTAAAAGTTCTAAATTGGGGCAAGGCCAATTTTGATGGTATTAGACAGGAATGTTTAGAAGTTGACTAGGGGAGGCTGTTCACAGGTAAAAGGACTTCTAGGTAAGTGGGAAACTCTTTTAGACGAGATAACGAGAGCTCAGGGACAGCATGTTCCTGCTGGTGTGAAGGGCAAGGCTGGTAGGAGTAGGGAACACTGGATGACTAGAAAAAGGAGACAGCACGTCATGTACAGGCATCTAGGATCAAGTGTATACCATGAGGAGTATAGGCGGTGTAGGAGTACAATTAAGAAGGAAATAAGGAGAGGGCAAAGAGGATATGACATAGCTTTGGCAGATACAGTAACGGAGGATCAAAAGAGATTCTATTCTACTTGTATATTTACCAAGACCTTCGACATGGTTCTGTATCATAGACAGGTCAGTAAGAAAAGATCACATGGAATCCAGGCACAGTTAGTGTAGGAGGCTAAGGGGTGATCTTACAGAGGTTTATAAAATCATGAGGAGCACAGGTAAGGTGAATTGTCATGGTCTTTTCCCCAGGGTAGGTAAGTCCAAAACTTGAGGTCATAGGTTTAAGGTGAGAGGGGAAAGATTTAAAAGGGACTTGAGGGGCAACATTTTCACACAGAAGATCGTGTGTATACAGAACGAGCTGCAGTGGAAGTGGTAGAGGTGAATACAATTACAATATTTAAAAGACATTTGGACAAGTACTTGGACAGGAAAGGTTTAGAGGGTTATGGGCCAAACACAAGCAAACGGGGCTAGTTCAGTTTAGGAAATCTGGTCAGCATGGATGAGTTGGGCCAAAGGTCTATGACTCTATCTGCAGTTCTTAGTTTTATTTTAGACTCATACAGCATCTTCATGGCACATCACGTCTATGCTGACCAACAGACACCAAACTGTCATAATCCTGTTTACCTGCACTTGGTCCATCGCCTACTATGGCCTGACATTTTAAGTACTCATCCAGACACTTCTTGAATGTTGATAGAGTATCTGCGTTAACTATTCTCTCAGGCAGCACCTTCCATACAGCTACCACCCTTTGGGTGAAAATATTAACCTTCAGATCGCCTCTAAGCTATTTCCTCTTCACCTTAAATTTGTGCCCTCTGGTCTTGGGCACATTTGCCATGGGGAGAAGATTCTAACAATGTCCCCTATTTCTCTCAATTTTGTACACCTCATTCAGATCCTCTGCTCCAAAGAGGACAAACACAGTCTGTACTCATAACTGAGTTTTTCCATCTCAGGCAAAATCCTTGTGAATTTCCTCTGCACCTTCCAGCGCAATCATGTCCTTCCGATGGTGTGATTAGCACTGCACACAGTATTCCATCTGCGGCCTAACCAATATTTTATCAAATTGTAACAAGGCTTCCTTGCTCCTACGTTCTATGCCCTGGTTTATGGAGGCAAACATCCCACAATGTTTCCTTCACCACCCTGTCTACCCATGCTGACACTTTCAGGAAACATCAAGACCCCTTTGTGCATCAGTACTCCTGAGGGACATATAATTCAATGTGCATATTTTTCACCTTAGTATGCCTCCCAAAATGCATCACTTAAGACATATCAGGATTAAATTCCTAGCACTGTCCTGCCCAATTTAACAAACGATCAATGAGACTGCTGAGACTATCCTCCTCACAATCGATGCCAGTATCAATTTTCATGTCACAATCAACAATTTTCTGTCAGTTCAGTTTTGTACATTGATACTCCATGTAGATGCCCTGAAAGCACAGGACAGCAAACAGAATACCAAAAAGGGTCACTACCAGAACAGTGGGCTGCAACCAGCATGTTTTTGGGGTCACTAAGTCACAAATGAAAGCATTCCCAGTTATGAGCACATCTTCTCAAATGCTTTTCTCAAGCCCACAAGAAAATGCTTTGTCCCCAAATCAGTGAAAACAAACTTTTAATTCATAACCCCTGCTCCTACAGTGCATCCATCCATCTGTCGTACATTGTCATAATCCCTCCTATGCCTACTTCACTTTCTGTCTCTGCATGCATTCCTGAGGCATTCTCAGAGTCCATCTGCACGAGCATCCAAAGCACTCTTTTTTTAATTCATTTTGTGGGATGTAGGCATCACAGGCTGCCAGGATTTCTTACGCATCCCTACTTGCCCTTGAGAAGGTGGTGGTGAGATGCCTTCTTGAACCACTGCATTCCTCCTGCTGTGGGTTGATCCACAATGCTATTAGGGAGGGAATTCTAGGATTTTGATCCAGCGACAGTGAAGGAACAGCGATATATTTCCAAGTCAGGATGGTGAGTGACTTGGAGGGGAACTCGGAGGTGGTGGTGCTCCCATATGTCTGCTGCCCTTGTCCTCCGAGATGGAAGTGGTCGTGGGTTTGGGAGGTGCTGTCTGAGGATCTTTGGTGAATTTCTGCAGTGCATCTTGTAGATAGTACACACTACTGCTACTGAGTGGTGGAGGGAGTGAATGCTTGTGGATGTAGTGCCAATCAAGTGGGCTGCTTTGTCTTGGATGGTGTCAAGCTTCTTGAATGTTGTTGGGGCTGCACTCATCCAGGCAAGTAGGGAGTATTCCACCACACTCCTGACTTGTGCCTTGTAGATGGTGGACAGGCTTTGGAGTCAGGAGATGAGTTACTCACCACACTATTATAAGCTTCTGGTCTGCTCTTGTAGTTACTCTGTTAATGTGGTGAGTCCAGTTGAGTTTCAATGGTAACCCCCAGGATGTTGATAGTGGGGGATTCAGTGATGGTAACGCCATTGAATGTCAAGGGGTGGTGGTTAGATTGTCTCTTATTAGTGATTGTCATAGCCTGGCATTTGTGTGGTGTGAACGTCATTTGCCACTTGACAGCCCATGCCTGGATACTGTCCAGATCTTGCTGCACGTGAACATGGACTGCTTCAGTATCTGAGGAGTCATGAATGGTGCTGAACATTATGCAATCATCGGCGAACATCCCCACTTCTGACCTTACGATGGAGGGAAGGTCATTGATGAAGCAGCTGAAGATGGTTGGGCCTAGAACACTACCCCGAGGAACTCCTGCAGAGATGTCCTGGAGCTGAGATGATTGACCTCCCACAACCACGACCATCTTCCTATGTGTCAGGTATGACTCCAACTACCGGAGCATTTGCCCCCGATACCCATTGAGTCCAGTTTTGCTAGGGCTCCTTGATGCCACACTCGGTCGAGTGCAGCCTTGATATTAAGGGCTGTCACTCTCACCTCACCTCTGGAATTCAGCTCTTTTGTCCATATTTAAACCAAGACTGTAATGAGGTCAGGAGGTGAGTGGCCCTGGCAGAACCCAAGCTGGGCATCACTGAGCAGGTTATTTCTGAGCAGGTGCTGCTTGAAAGCACTGTTGATGACACCTTCCATCACTTTACTGATGATCGAGAGAAGACTGATGGGACAGTAATTGGCCGGGTTGCATTTGTCCTGCTTTTTATGTACAGGACACACTTGGGCAATTTTCCACATTGTCGGGTAGATATCAGTGTTGTAACTGTACTGGAACAGCTTCATCCTCTTGGATATCCTTCTTCTGTTCCACCTCTTCAGTCCTACTCCCCTTATTCCACATTCCTGGTTCTCCCTACTTCCTAATCCCCACTATTTATCCATTGCCCCCCACCCCCCCAATCTCTGCTGTATTTTTCTCAGAATTTGTAATCCCACCATCTGTGTGTCGAACCACTGGAGATGGAGAAGATACTGAACAAGTATTTTGCATCGGTTTACTGGGGAGAAGGACACAGAAGGTAGAGAATGTGGGGAAATAAATAGCAACACCTTGAAAAAAATGTCCACATTACAGAAATGGTGGTGCTGGACGTCTTAAAATGCATGAAGGTGGATAAATCCCCAGGACCTGATCAGGTGTACCCCGGAACTCTGAAAAGCTAGGGGTGCGATTGCTGGACCCCTTGCTGAGATATTTGTATCAATGATAGCCACATGTGAGGTGCCAGAAGACTGGAGGTTGGCTAACATGGTGCCACTATTTAAGAAAGGTGGTAAGGAAAAGCCAGGGAATTATAGACCGGTCAGCCTGACATTGATGGTGGGCAAGTTGTTACAGGGAACCCTAAAGGGAAAGAATTTACATGTACTTGGAATGGTAAAGACAATTTAGGGAGAGTCAACATGGCTTTATGCATAGCAGATCATGACTCACTAATTTGATTGAGTTTTTTGAAGAAGTGACAAAGTATTGATGAAGGCATAGTGATGTACGTTGTCCAAATGGACTCCAGTAAGATGTTTGACAAAGTTCGCATGGCAGGCTGGTTAACAAGGTTAGATCACATGGAATACAGGGAGAACTAGCCACGTGGACACAGAACTGGCTTGAAGGTAGAAGATAAAGGGTGACGGTGGAGGTTTGCTTTTCAGACTGGAGGTCTGTGACAAGCGGTGTGCCACAAGGATTGGTGCTGGATGCACTGCTTTTCATCATTTATGTAAATGATTTGGATGCGAACATAGGAGGTATGCTTAGTCAGTTTGCAGATGGCACCAAAATTGGAGGTATAGTGGACAGCAAAGAAGGTTACTTCACAGTACCACGGGATGTTGATCAGATGGGCCAAATGGGCTGACAGGTGGCAGATGGAGTTTAACTTAGATAAATACAAGGTGCTGCATTTTGGAAAGGTAAATCAGGGCAGGACTTCTATATTCAATGGCAAGGTCTAAGGTTTTGAGTAGATTTGTAGCTCGGGTTATGAATGCTGTGGTTGGTTTGCTCGCCAAGCTAGTTTGTTAGTTCGCAGATGTTTCATTACCCTGCTCAGTGCAGCCTCCGATGAAGCGCTGTTGCATTTGCCCATCTGGTATTTAAACCCTGGAGTCTGTTGGAGTTGATTACCTCATTTCCGGTATTTCTTCGCAGTGGTGTATATAAAAGGTCTAATTCTGTGTTTATTGATGGCCTTCTTGGTGGAGAACCAGGCCTCTAGAAATTCCCATGCTTGTCTCTGTTTGGCTTGTCCTAGGATCCCGACATTGTCCCAATCGAACTGGTGGTTTTCCTTATTTGTGTGAATGGAGACGAGTGAGTATTGGTCGTGTCTTTTTGTTGCTCGTTGGTGTTCATGTATTCTTGTGGCCAGTTTCCTTCCTGTCTGTCCATCGTAATGTCTGTTGCAATCCTTGCATGGAATCTTGTATATCTCGTTGGTTCTGTCCATAGTGAGTAAGGGATCTTTGAATCGACTTAGCAGTTGGCGTAGGGTCAACGTAGGTTTGTATGCCACTCTGATACCCAATGGTTGTAGGAATCTTGTGATCAGTTCAGATATGTTCTTGATGTACGGTAATGTGGCGAGTGTGTCAAGGCGTACTGTAACTTCCTGTTGTTGTTTGTGTGATTGGCATCGTCGAACCCAGTTGTTCGGGTATCAGTTGGCCTTAAACACTTGGTAGAGGCATTCTTCTTCGATTTGGCGTAGTTCCGGGTCACGGCAGTGAGTTGTCGCTCATTTAAATAGTGTTTTCACGCAACTTAGTTTGAGTGTGTTTGGGTGGTTACTGTTGAAATTCAGGACTTGATCCATGTGTGTGGCCTTTCTGTGTTCCTTCGTCAGAAATTCCCCATTGGCCCTGCATTCTACCATGACGTCCAGGAACAGGAGCTGTTTGTTCTTTTCTTCTTCCCTGGTGAATTTGATGCTGGTGAGAGTGTTGTTTATGAGTTGATGCGTCTCCTCTAGTTTAATCCGTTTGATGATGAAAGTGTCATTCATAGTTTAGTGTTAGGATCCATAGTTTAGGTTGGATCTTCGGAAAGGCCATGCTTTCAAGTCTCTGCATCACCGCTTCTGCAATTAGTCCGGAAATAGGTGACCCCATGGGTGTCCCATTGATTTGTTCACAGATTTGGCCATTAAAGGTAAAGTGGATCGTGAGGCATGGGTCCAGTAATTTCAGCATGTTGTCTGTGGAGATGGTGTCACTCGGATCTCGTTCTTTTAGTAGTGGTGCTAGGGTTTCTCTTGCCAGTGGTATGTCAATCGATGTGAATACAGCAGTGACGTCAAAGGACACCATGGTCTCGTCCTCGTCTATTCTTATGTCACTGAGGGATTTGAGGAACTCTTGGGTTGAGTGGATTGAGTGTGATGACTTGCTGACTGAGGTGCTTTAGGCTTTGTTGTAATTCCTTGGCTAACCTATGTGTTGGTGCGCCTGGGAGGGAGACTATGGGCCTGAGGGGTACTTCACGTTATAAATATTGCAGTTCTGTTTTCTACCATTAGAGGCCATTAATAAACTAATGGCACAATTACTTTCAAGTTGAATCCAAAATCTCTTCAAAAGTCCCCATTTTATCTTCTGCTTGTCCCTTCCCACAAACTGTAGATCCTTCAGGAACATCTAAGTTCCTCAGCATTCAAAAATGATTGGGCTCTGATTTGATAATTTTAGCTCTGCATATTTAAGCATACACTCGAGCTGAAGCTAGTATTTCTGTTTACCTTGCAGTGTTTCCTTCCTTCTCAAGTTCTTGGCCTCCATCTTGACTGTGGTTGTTTGACATTATCCTATGCAAATATATTTGCTGCAATTCCACAACATGCTCCATTATCATGTCAAAAATAAATTTCTGTCTGTTCTCAGACAAATTCAACTCTGAGCTCTCACTGCTATGGAATAAATGAACAATCAACGTGGTATTGAGCTACATGGACCAAATCTGATCCCAGATCTTTCTTAAGTTAGCATTGATTTAAGGGGTAAATGCAAATGCTAGAATTAGTCTCAATATCAAGATTGTAGTCCAGATTTGATCTCACCATTCTCTGTTCAACTGAAGCAAAATATCTCTACTTGTAGATTCAAATCACCTTGCAATAAAAGGACAACTTTGCACTTGACTTCTTAATTGATTGTTGCATCTATATACTAATTTACCATGATTCACATCCCAGGACATGTACATCCCTCTATATTTCAGAGTTCTACAACTGAAATCATATGCTGCTTTTCTCTTGCTGTCAAAGTGGACAAGTGCACATTTTCCTAAATTACTTCCTAACTGCCACATTTTTGTCCACTCATATAATCTCTATCTCGTTGCAGATTCATCTCCACTTTAATAACCTATGTTCCTATCTATCTGACGTTCTGAAGGGTCACTGGATATGAAACTCTTATCAAACCTCCTAAATTTTTCCATCAACTTCAGTTTTTATTTCTTATTTCCAGCATCCATAGTTCTCTGCTTTGGTTTTTCCTATCTATATTTGTCAATCAATCAATTAAGAAGTCAAATGCAAAGTTGTCCTTTTATTGCAAGGTGATTTGAATCTACAAGTAGAGATATTTTGCTTCAGTTGAACAGAGAATGGTGAGATCAATGCATACTGTCGCCACAAATATTCCTATTAACAGTCAGATACCGACAGGAATCAAAGCTGCCAATACGGGTTTTTCCACACAATTCTGTCTACCCACTTGTGGCTAGCAAGATCAGGAACTAATCTATTCACCTGAATAGTATAAAGATCGCTGAAACTATTCCATTTGCACTAATCACCATTCTTGTGTTGAGTTGTGGACCTTATAAAGACAGTGTGCATATGCCTGCCATAATCTCAGAATCATGCAGTACAAAATAGGCCTTCAGCTCATCACATCTGTTTGCAGTCACCACTACTGTAACAAGATGATACAGAAACATAGAAAATAGGAGCAGGAACAGGCCTTTCTCCCCTTCGAGCCTGGTCTGCCATTCATTAGCAAATGGATGGTAGTGGGGATAGAATGGGAATTAAGATCCGGACAACATCCAGGCTTGAGCTGACAAGGGGCAAGTAACATTCACATGGCACAAATATCAGGCAATGACTGTTTCCAACAGGAGACACAGACAATCTAACCACTGCTTCACAACATTCATGGGTGTTAGACCACTGAATCCTCCACTATCAACATTCTGGGGATTAAAACTGAGCAGAAACTCAACTGGACTCGCTACATAAACAGTGGCTGCAAGAGGAAGTCAGAAGTAAAGAATACTATGGGCATTAACTCACCTCTTGACTCCCCAAAGGCTGCCCACCATCTACAAGGCACAAGTCAGGAATATGATGGAATATTCCCCACCTGCCTCCAACAACACTCAAGAAGCTTGACACAGTCCAGGACAAAGCAGCCTGCTTGACTGGCACCACATCCACAAGCACCCACTCCCTCCACCACCAATGCTCGGTAGCAATGCATACTATCTACAAGATGCACTGCAGAAACTCTCCAAAGATCCATGGACAGCACCTTCCAACCCGTAGCTACTTTCATCTACAAGGACAAGGGCAGCAAATACATGGGAACACCACCACCTGAAAGCTCCCTTTTAAGCCACTAACCATCCTGACTTAGAAAGTATATCACTGTTCTGGCACTGTCACTGGCTCAAAATTTTGGAATTCCCACCCGCAGAGCGCTAAGAGTCAACCTACAGCACATGGACTGCAGTGTTAAAAGAGTGATCCATTACCTTCTCAAGGGCAAATAGGGACAGCAATAAATGGTGGCTGGCCAGCCAGCGACACCCATGTCTCATGACAGAATTGAAAAAGAAATAGAAGGGGAAGGAGGCATGTTACAATATCACCAAAGTAGGTGATGGCTGATCTGATACCTTTTAATGTTTTTGAAGGATAACCTGCAATTCAACAAGATTACAGTAGGATCCTTAGAGTCAGAGAGGGTTTACACCATGGAAACAGGCCCTTCAACCCAACTTGTCCATGCCACCTCGTTTTCACAATCTCGCTGCATTTGCCTGTGTTTGGTCCATATCTCTCCATATTTTGTTCTTGTCTCTATCCAAATGTTTCTTAAATGACAAAATTGTACTCGCCTCCTCTGGCAGCCCATTCCAGAGGCTCACCACCCTGTGTATGAAAAGATAAACTGCCCCTCCAGAACCTTTTGTATCTCTCCCCTCTCACCTTAAACCTATGCCCTCTTGTTTTAGTCTCATCTCAACCCTTATACACAATGCTCTGACCAATGAAAGCAAACATGCCTGAAGCTTTGTTCACCACTCTGACTGTGATTCCACTTTCAAGGAACTATGAATTTGTACTCCTAGATCGCTTTGTACTATAACACTCCCTAAGGCCCTACCATCGACAGTCTAAGTCCTGCCCTAGACTGACTTACCAAAATGCAACACCTTACATTTATTTAAATTAAACTCCACCTGCCATTCCTCAACCCACTGGCTCAGTTTGTCAAAATCTCGCTGCATTCCCAAATAACCTTCTTCACTGTCCATTATATCACCAATCTAGGTGTCATCAGCAAACTTACTAATCATGCCCTTAAGTTCTCATCCAAATCGTTTATGTCCATGGCATCTCTATTCTCAGGATAATACAAGCATTGGCATTAACACATGATCAAAATATGAAGATTGCAAATTGACAGGACAAGAACAGGATGCGGTTTCAAAGCTGCAAGTTTGAAGTGATTGAAGTCTAATGCATCTGAATCATCAGCCAAGTATGATAATGTCTCTAGCCCACTGTACGTTTGGTCAGAATCATCCAAGTTGCAAAATTCAAACCATGATTCAAGTTTAACTATGTTGAACTAAAAATCTGTGCTAAGTCAAAATGCTCATAAATAAAGTATATAAATTGAGCAGATGCAAGTTAGTATCAAGTGTCAAGATTAGTTTAGCACTAAGAGGTGCTGGTAGCAAATACACAGCAGGTTCAAATCTTCTTTTTCAAATTATTTGTTTTCTTTTTCAGTGTATTACATAGACCAGCAAAACAGATACCTTATTCAACAAACAAGTTACAAGATTGGAGCCAAGTAGGTGTGTGGATGCAGCTTTTTGCATACAAGTTGACAGGTCTATGGACTAGTGCCAAGTTATGAATGACAGAGCTTTCTGCCTGCCAACAACTGATTGGTTCTCAGGTAACCTCAACAGCCAGAGTTGGGAACGCGATACAGAAAGAAACGTGTTCAGTTCTACCCCAGCTCAGAAGAATCTCTGTTCTGTGCAGTCAAAATTGCTATGAACCTGAAGAAAACCTTGTCATCCTTACTGCAACAGTTGTGGCAAGCAGACTTTTAACTGATAAGTCAGAGACTTTTTAGTAAGTGAACCAGCCACCCTGCCTCTCTTATCAACCAGTGCAAACACCTAGAAAAAAGCAACTGAGGCAACGTGCAAGCCAGCATTAAGATCATCGCAACAACGCAACCTGAGAACAAAGACTACCAAACTGCTCTTTCCCACTTCCCCCTGCTCCATAACCTATTTTACCCTGTGTGTGTGCATGCATGCTCATGGGGGAGTTTGAGTGAATCACTTATGTCACATGTTTATAACTGTTTACCTGTAGCTGGAGTCTAATTACTTATAACAAATAGTCATTCTTGTTCAGTAGAAAAGCCTAGGCCATTCTTTCTATCAACCTTGGTCTGAAAGTCAGGTAAATTGAATAAATTTGCAAACATTATAATATCTTTAACTGTTGTTACGGCCCTGGGATTAGCAGGGCTCGATTTCCAGTGCTCAACCTGAGTGAGTTGTAACAACATGAACAAAGTCTGAAACTTGAGAATACCACAAAGGTCTGGGAAGATGTGTCTGTTTGTTCTCCTTGTTCAGCAACACTTCCTGGACCTTTCTACTAAACGTACAAGTCCTGCCCTGATTTCCCCTACCAAGATGTAGCACTTCACATGTATCTGATTAAACTCCTTTGCCACTTGTCAGCCCATTGGTCCATCTGATTAAGGTCCTGTTGTCCACTACACCACCAATTTTACTGGCACCTACATATTTACTAACCACATCTCCTATATTCACATCCAAATAATTTGTATAAATGATAAAAAAGCAGCGGACCCAGCACCATTCCCTGCAGCACACCTTTGGTCACAGGCTTCCAGTCCGAAAAGCAACACTCCACAACCACCCTGTCTCCTACCTTCAAGCTGATTGTGTGTCCGAATGGCTCGTTCTCCCTGTATTCCATATGATCTCACCTTGTCAACCAGTCTACCATGCGGAATCTTGTCAAATGCCTTACTGAAGTCCATAAAGACAATGTACAACGCTAAGCCTTCATCAATCCTCTATGTCACTTCTTCCAAAAAAACTCAAATCATGTTAGTGAGACACGATTTCCCACACACGTTTCCATGTTGACTATCTCTAATCAGTCCGTGCCTTTGCAAATACATGTAAATCCTGTCCTTCAGAATCCCTTCCAACAACTTGCCCACCATTTATGTCAGGCTCACAGGTCTATTGTTCCCTGGCTTTTCTTTACCACCGCTCTTAAATAGTGGCACCACGTTCGCCACTCTCCAATCTTCTGGCACCTCACCCATGTCTATCAATGTTACAAATATCTCAGCAAAGGGCCTAGCAATCACTTCCCTAGCTTCCCACAAAGTTCTAGGGTACACCTGATCCGGTCACAGCGATTTATCTACCTTTACGCGTTTTAAGATGCCCAGCAACTGTCCAATATGACAGACAATTGAGCACTTCTAAACTAAAGGGAGCTGTGTAGTTCATTCAAAACGGTACAAACATGACTTGATTTTTGTAGATATTAATCGAATTGTTCAATTTCAATGTTTTCTTTTTTACCCTAACGACATGGCAAGCTCCATGGCCGGGACCAGAACAATTAGGCAAACCAGAAAGGAGGAATGACCTTATTGACTAGACAGAAATCAAAGAGAAGTTAAGCAATCCATAGCCAATATAAACACAGCTGAACCAAAACGGCAATTAAAAAGCCACAAGTATAATCAATAAGAAATGAGGATAAGATTTTGAAAACTTACTCCAAAAAAATTTAGTAGACAAGAAAATTCATTCCTGTTTTTGACCTCTAAATCATAACCAAATGAACTAAAAAAATTTTCATAGATCTACATTACGTGGAGAAATGGTGATTGGCTCAAGGTGTGGCAGTAGCTGACTCTTTGTTTGAAACCAAACTGTAACTGATCAATTGTAGAGGGACTGAGTGTGCTTGACGGTGTGTGCACGAGGGTGCGCATGCGTGTATGCACGTTAAGGGAGACATTCACACATTGAGGGAAAAGAAGGACATCTATGCACAAGCATAATTCCTGTCCACCACTTTTCCATTGTATGAGTTATGCACACTTTCAACCAAGGTTTCAATAATGGGCAACACCTATTACACTGGTGAATGGAACAGAGATGGAGAAGACTTAAATAATTGAGAAATAATTATATACATATTCAAATATACCTGCAGCCAAGTTAAATCAAACTAAAAATATTCAGAAGACAAGAATAGTGTGAAGGAATGCAAAGTTTGCCTTGCTTTCCATCCTCTTCTCTCTCCTGCCCCTTTGTCAGCATAGGCAAAGTTTAGAGTGAACGTTTACAACACTTACAGTATGGCTGAGAACATGTCACAAAGATGGGGCTTTTGCCAGGTTCCTGCTAAACAGAACCAGTGCACTCACATTCTAGATTTTGGGACAGCATGACCTTTGCAACTGCATTTGTGTCTTCTAGTTTAGTTGGGGCAGCATCAAAAAGAAGTACATTTTTATCAACCTGTTCAGCGTTGCTATCATACACCTCTGGAGCAGGTTGGACTTCAACTTGGTCCTCTTGGTTCACAGGTAGGGACATTACTACGATCATCTCAACAGGAAGCACTTTATAGTGAAGTGAGTAAAGCATCACCGTCACAACACGAAACACCTAGGCTGTCAACCTCTTGTAAAAGCAGAGTTAAAAAAAAATACACACAGTCTCAACTTATGTCTTGTTCATACTCCGTCAAAATGGCTCAGCTATGAAAGCACATCTACAAAACAAGAGGTTTGAGGCAGACTGCACTTGGCTATAAAAATCAAGCTGCCATAGCCCTACTGAATCACAGGACTGCTGTCGCATTCGAGAGGCAATTGGAAATGGTTTAACCTGAACATCACCATGCCTCAGGCAAGGGGAGAGTTTGATGAAGACAGTCCTTCATGGTAACCTCAGCTCCTGCAGGAATTGAAACCATGCTATTGGCATCACTCTACATCACAAATCAACCATGGACCCAACAGAGATAACTGACACCCACTTGGATATAAAGGCTATAAAGTGACATTGGCATGCCAATATATATTTATCACTTGTTAACAGATCACTTGAAAGTACAAATTATAGGATTCTTTAACCATTATTTTTCATTGAAAGGATTAGGATTACAAAGTTTTATTTTTGAAATGCAGTAAAGATGAGGAGTGAAATGATATTTCTCCATAGGTGATAGTAAATAGGTGACAGTGCTTGTCTGTCACTACAACTGTATATATAACACTGTCCATTCATTGTACATATTAGAAACAAGAGTGAATATCCTTTATTGTCAAGGGCATAATATGCAGTGAAAAGTGCGTACTGTCATTTGTACATAAGCACCATTCACAGAATAAAACAAAAAAAACCTTAAAAGTGAGTCCAACTTTTCCTTTTCTGCTGCTACAGCATACTGCCACCTGAGCGCCACTCTGGACTTCCTAGCCCACGCTATGTTGCTTAGTGTGTCCCCCACTTCGGGTTATCCGGCCCACGCCACACCACCCCACCAAGAGAGTAAGATTATACTGTGACACTGACTTGCATACACTCTGTTCCTTCAGTTGCATACAGGACAAGAGGCACCAATAGCCCATCACAAACTTTTTCGCTTCAGCCCATGTGGTGACTCAGTTTGAAGGCTCTCCTTAAAATGTACATCATCAGTGTTCTAGGGCTGGTCCTGAATTTCTTCTTCCATCTGACAAGTGTCCATTCTCTTGCCAATCTGGCAAGGAGGGAGTTTAAACATGCGTCTTGTACTTCTGTCACAATATCCTGCATGGGCCGCTGACCAGTCCTATCTATGTAGCTCTTCTTCAATAATGCTGCTGCATCTCCATGTGATGTCCAGGATCTTACATAAGCAGTAGTGGTGAAAGACCTGCAACTTATGTGACAGTTCTGGCATTCTCTTGCATGTCTCAAGCAGATAGATTGCAGCTGGTTGTATAACAGCCTGTGGAGTTGGAGTTCCATGACTGCTTTACAGGTTTTTCTTTAGCTATTCATCTCTGCATCACATTCCTGAGATTTAGCTGCCTGGGTAGGGGAAATGAGTGACATCTGCCATATTCTGATAAAGGGTCACTGGACCCAAAGCAGTGAACTCTGCCTTCTCTTCACAAATGCCGCCAGACCTGCAGAGCTTTTCCAGCAATTTCTGTTTTTGTTCTCTTCTGTGGTGGGGATCTGGTTGCTGACTGATATGTGGAATGAAATTGGGACTACTTTTAAGACTTGTAGCCATTCTTGACCCTTTGTTTGATCTAGTTGTTAGAATGGTGACGTTGAATGAAGGATCTACTTCAAAAAGATGAAATGGCATTACAGAATGCGCAAAAGGATTCTGGTGCTGGGAATAAGAAACTTTACTTGCAGGCCAGATTGGAAACACTGCAAGTCTCCTCCATGGAAATGCTAAGACAGAGGAGATCTGATGAAGGTATTTAAAATTATGAGGGGCTTGGGGAGACGGAGCACCTGTTCCCACTTGTGAAAGCAGAGAGAACAAGAGGCATGGATTTAAAGGTACGACAAAAGAAGCAATGTGACATAAGGAAATCATTTTTCACGGTAAGCGTTTAGGATCCTGAACGCATGACCTAGGACAGTACATGAGGCAGGTTGAGTCATGGCACTGAAAACCAGTTAATATCATGAAAAAGTTAAAATTAGAGGGCTACATAGAAACGGTCGGCAAGTGGCAGTAGTTTAATAGATGAATTGTTCTTACACCAATTCAAAAGGTCTTGTGTCTTACATGCAATCCATGATTCTATAATATTACAGAGCCTGATTGATATTGCCCAAAACCAGAGTTGATCTATCATAGAGCAGTGATTGCCGGACTTCTTCCCACTGTGATTCCACTTTGGTCCTTAAAAATTGCTTGAGAGAAGTGATTTTGGTGTGGGGGTGGGAGTTAGGAGGAGGAAAGAAAGAGATGTGGGGAAGAGAGCATGAGCAAGAGAGAACGATCTTGCACAGCAATCTGGTTAAGAAGATCCAACGCAAATTTGGCAAACTCCATCCAAAATTGGCTTAGTGGCAGGAAGCAGAGGGTGATGGTCAAAGTATATTCATGCGACTGGAGGTAATTGCCCTGTGGTGTACCACAAGGCTCAGTGCCTTGTCCATAGCTATTTGTTATGTGCATTAATGACGTGAATATGGGAGGTATGATCAGTAAGCTTGCAGATGCTGCGAACATTGGCAGCGTGATAAATGGCTAGAAGGGAAGGCTTAGACCACCGAACGATGTAGATGGGCTGAAGAGTGGCAAATAGAATTTACCCCTGAAAGATGTGAAAAGATGCATCTTGGGACAATTAACAAGGCAGGGAGTGCATGTTGAATGGTAGGTCCCTCAGAAGTAAAGAGGATCAGAGGGACCTTGGTGGGCACACCCACAAAACTCAGCAAGACTGGTATATAAGATGGTTAAGAACACATATGGGGGACTTGGCCTTCATTAGTCAAGACACTGAATACAACAGGAAGAAAATTATGATGGAGCTACATTTAACGCTAGTTAGGCCACACTTGTGTATGCAGTTCTGGTCACCATATTATAGGAAGGACAGTCACTGCCTCCAAGTATGGTAAAGGTATGAACTCTTAAGACATTTATAAACAATTTAGATGAACACTTGAAATAAGGCTTAGAGGTTTAAAAAAATCAGGAGGGGCTTGGATAGGGTGAATAGCCAAGATCTTTTACCCAGTGTAGGGGACACCAAACTAGACAGTATAGGTTTAAGGTAAGATGGGAAAGATTTAAAAGGAACCTAAGGGGCAATTTTTCATGCAGTGTGTATACATGCGTGGAACAAGCCACCAGAGAAAGTGGTGGAGGATGATACAATTACGATATTAAAAGGCATCAGGATGGGTACATGAATAGGAAGGGTTTAGTGGGATATGGACCAAATGCTGGCAAATGGGACTAGATTAATTGAGGATATCTGGTCGGCACAGATGAGTTGGCCAAAGGGTCTGTTTCCGTGCTGGACAACTCTATGGCTGTGGGCAAAGTACTGGTAAATCGGATTAGAAGGACATTTAGATGAACAAACTGATGGACGTTTGACGACCAGCACAGAAACCATAGGCCTTTTCCAGGCTATAAAAACTTTGACTAATACAAGAGGGTGAGAGAACAGGCAAGGGGTTTGGGGAGAGGCTGAGGTATTTGAGTAGGAGACAGTGAGGCCAAGGTGCATAACTAATAATCAACTTGACAGATGATTCAAAATTTGATGGGGTGATAAATAATGAGGAGGATAGTCTTAGTTTAGAGAAAGATATAGAAAGCTAGTCAGATGGGCTGATCAGTGGCAAATGGAATTCAACCTGAACAAATGTGAGGTGATGCATTTAGGCAAGACAAACAAGGGCAAGGAAATACGTGACAAAAGGTAGGGAAACACTGAGGATGAATGGCCTGTTCACACACTGTAGGGATTCTATGGATTCTATGGATCAGGGGGACCTTGGTGCAAAGCTGGATAAAACAGTTAATAACGCATATGGCGCACTTGCCTTTATTCGCGGAGGTAGAGAGTTTAACAGCAGGGAGGTTATGCTGAAATTGTTTAAAACACTGGTTCAGCTATAGCTACAACACTGCGTGCAGTTCTGGAATTCACATCATAAGAAATGTGTGATAACAGTGGAGAGGGTGCAGAGGAGATTTGTCAGGATCTTACGTGGACTGGAGAGTTTTAGCTATGAAGAGATTGGGCAGTCTGAGATTGTTTCATTAGAGCAGAGAAGATTGAGGGGGGATATTATTGCAATGTATGAAAGGAAAAGAGGCATGGGCAGAATAGACAGGAAGAAACTTTTCCCCTTGGCGGACGGATCAATGACTGAAGCATATAGGTTTAAGGTAAGGGGCAGAAGGTTTGGAGATGTGAGGGAATACTTTTTCCCTCAGATGGTTTTGGGAATCTGGAACTCATTGCCAGTAAGGGTGTCATAGATTCATAGAGATCTTAAGCACAGTAAAAAAAACCCTTATGGCTCTGTGAGTCTGTGCCAGCCAGAAACCACCGAACTATTTTAATTCAATTTTCTAGCACTTGGCCCATATCATGCACAATCTGGCACTGCAAGTACTCCTCTAAATACTTATTGAGTCATACAGCATGGAATCAGACCCTGCGGTCCAACTCATGCCAAGTTTCCCAAACTAAACTAGACCCATTTGCCTGCATTTGGCCCATACTCCTCTAAATCTTTCCTATTCATTCTTAAATGTTGAGGTTTCTACCTCTACCACCCTGACAGGCAGACTCCCAACATCGTCTGGGTCACGTGATGGAAAATATGGTATTTGACCAGCATAGATGCAATGAGCTGAAGGGCTTTTTTCCATGCTGTAGATCTCATTGACTATGACTTTTCCTTAGGGTTTTGCAAGACACTAATGTGGCCTCAGGGGGTTGGCTGGTTGAGCCACAGCCTCTGCTCAAAAGAAAGTGCCATAATTTAAAGAGCCCATTGCTACCACAGGGCTCGCAACCCTAAAAAATCTGGTTGGTGACCCAACTGGAGGTTACGATTCTCAGTTTGGGAAGACTGGTCACATAGTTTTACTGAAGCAATAGTATGAATCAGTGGTGTCTAATCAACAGTGGACTTGGTCACTTCTATTTATTTCACCTTCATCTTTATAGCTTTTATATCACTGTAGTAGACTACCACAGACAGCCCATAAGTTACACCCGTAAATTCCCTTCGGAGATGGGGTGTTTGGCCAGATCCCATGGCAGCTTAAGGCAGGCAGCACTCTGGATTTCCCTGCCTGGGATGGTCTGGCACCTCTACTGAATCAGATGCGAAGCCTCGGAAGCGATACGCTCAAAGATGTCGATGATAAAGAAGTTCACTGCATCTTGGACGAAATTCTGTGGATAGATCTGGGTCAAGCACCTGGTACATGTAGGTTGAATTGCTGTTGCTGAGCCTTCCTCCGCTTCTCGGGTGGGTTTTTGGTGCGTTTCGATGCCTTCCGGGACGCAGCGCTCTTCGCCGCAGCCGCCAACTCAGGTATGACTTGTAATCAGAGCAAACTCAAATAATGTTTATACGGAATGAGCCGCATTTCTCTTTCACGACCATCCAAGTTCTTAAAATTCTGGGACCATCAGGTGCAACACGATTTTGTAGTTTGAAGTCCATGAAACCTGTGCCTAACTAATCAGCTATAGCCAGTGCAGGACTCCCCAGCAGTAAATAAAAACTCGACCTCTCAACTGTGTTATAAGTTTCAATGCTCGTCAAGTGTTGTCCAATTTCTTCTCAGCTCCCTGTGTCTATGGCCAAATTGTTTTAACTACACAATGTAATTTTAGTAGAAACATCATACATGCTAAAATATAGCAAATGCACTTCATGTGCAAATCTACTTATTCTCTAACAACATCCAACAACCAAGTGAAGCAATGATCAAAAAATATTTGCACTGTTTCTCATTTTACCAACAAACGTTAAGGCTAAAATACATATGGCAGCTGCTATTTGAATATAATTGAGATCACATGTTTTGTGTCTACATTTATCTACCATTAAGAAACAACCACATGAGCATTCCCAATTAGCAGTATGCGAAGAACAACTAATATATTGGGCAACACTAGCATATGCAAAACAAGAACAAGAACAGGGGTCCATGAAATGTGAATACCAGATGGAGAAAAATTCCATCGTTAACACTACAACATAGCTTACAATAAAGAATGCAATTCTCACTGCATGTAAATGAAACCACAGCAGTTCAGTGACACAATAAGTTCCCTGCATTTCTGTGGTTGTAATATTTTTTAACTTGGAATTTGAGAGATAGGTCCTGATAAATTCATATAAGTAGACACTCCATTAAGTCATAAACAAATTCTCCTACGGACGCCTCCAATTTTCAAAATAAAAATATACCTATGGGGTACTAATTGACTTAGTTAGAACTCATGTCTGAAGTCTCTTTTTAAAAATGAATAGAATGCCATTAACATGCTCTTATACTTTTTTGGTTTTGTTCTGCCTATTTTAAGCTTCTTTTCTCTCAAGATTTCAGTTTAAAACACATAACAAAACAAAGATCTAACTGTGCAATAGGGAGAATACCAGACCCATTCCTTATCTAGAAAAGCAACATACAAGTTGAAATATTGCAAAACACAGCTGATGACCAGGAGCTGCTTGCACAGACCTATGCTGGACGGAACCCATGACTTCAATGCGAGTTCAGACTGGGAACCAGGAGCAGACAAGCAGCTGAAAAGCAGAAACAGAGCCTGTTATGAAGGACAGAAGTGCATGTACTCTTGTTGAAGAGGAGGTCTGTGACCAACAATGCTAAACTGAAATTGGCAATGTTAAAACAGACATATTGTCATTCTTATTAACACTGTTAAAGTATGAATATGCTCATGGATCAATGTTAAGCAGGGACTTGCTGTGATGCAGATTACTGCTGCCGCACCAACCTAACTAAGGATGCGCTAATTCATTACATTGTGCATTTCAGGGGTTTTTCTCCATGCTAATGCACCATCTTGCATGATCATACATACCTTAATGAGCCACAAGACCACATGGACTTACTGGTCTTTGTAACCATGTTTTAAATAAAAATTATTTCATCAAATGGAGCTAGTTAAGGCGAATTAATCTTTTAAAAAATGAAAATAACTCAAATATAACAATGTGATGTAAGGTTTATAATGCATTTAAGTTATATTTTGGGATTGGGATTTTATACTGAAGGCAGGTGAATGTGGGTCAGTTCTGTGAAGAAATTTTTTTTGTGAAACAGGTCAGAAAGTTATTTTGAACAAGTGACCTGATTGCATCAATTTCAAGAAAGCATATGACTGTAATTATGCGCCAGGGAATCCCTGTGGTGAACATTAGAATATAAAAGATGAATATTCAGACTGCTCAGTTTACAAGAGACCAAAAAAGCCATTAGTTTTAGACTTCAGAACAAAGTTTGAGGTCTCAAACAACAGAATCAAGTTTTAGTTCAGGGGTCACCACAGCCAAGTGTTGTTATTGGTGAAGTTTCTCAGCCAACCAAACTTGGATTGAAAGTTATTACAACTTAAAAAGTTTAGGCCATCAGAATCACCCAAGGTTAATGCCAGTGGATTCAGAAAGGAATTGTACAAATATCTCAATAGACCAAGGAAAATAAATTGAGAAGGGTCAGTTAAGCAAAAATTTAAGACTGCGGGTAAGAGTGAACGTCTAAGAAATTGTGTATCAGTAAACAGATAGTGTTCAGGAACAGGTTGAAACTTGGTTTTGCTGTTTGTGTTAAAATCTAACTGACATATACATACAGTTTAGCTTTACTTTATTCCACAAAAGGAAGAACCTAAGCAATGTTTTGTTGTTAAAGAACATCTGCATGCTCACATGAATATTTCAGTGACTAACCACTGTGGTACCCAACCGCAAAAACTGAACACAATCTATTGAGTCAGGTTTTATTCTGGGTTACCAGCTCCAAGCAATCATAAAGCTATTACTTGGATATCAACAAATCAATACCAATTGCTTCAACTTTTGATAAAAGCTTTACTACTCATATTTGGAAGAGCTTTTTTTGTGGAATCAGCTTTAGGAAATATAAGCGAGTCTCTAGTTAGTCATCAACAGAAAATTCATGTGTCATGCGGAGCTCCAAGTCAAATGCAATACATTGTAAATAGCTGTAGGAAAGTCATAAGGTCAATGGGCATCAAATAATGTTGAAATTTATTCTAGTTTCATTCAGCTTTTAGGTGACCACAAATGAAGTTTTCCTATTTGGGAGTCAAAATTGGCAATTTCAATATGGAAATCTGGCCCAGAGGCACTAACCTACTACATTTAATAAAAATAAATCATTATAAAAGCACCTTTAAAGCAATCTCATGTCAACTTCCTCAAACAATGCCATTATAAGTTTAGAACTTGAAACTTATGACATTTAACTTTTCCCAGTTCTGCTGAAAGATCAACCAAAGATGCAAACACTGTCTCTTTCCAGAGATGCCGCCAGTACTGCTAAATATTTAAACCATTTTTGTCCTTATTTCAGATTTACAACAGCCACTGTATCTGGATTTTCTAAGTTGTCAGATCATAATCTTCAATCAATGTACAGCACAGCTCCGATTTCTCAGGTCAATGGATGTGCCCATTCTACCCCTATTGAAATGTGCTAATTGAGAAAATGCTGATCAAATGTGCATCCTTGTTTTCACAGCATACCACACTCTTCTCTCTTGCCAACAGTGAAACCACCACAGGTCAACAACATTTTGACATCGCGGAATCACAGCAGGAGATCATTCAGACCAGCTGTCTGCACCAGTCCCGGAATGAGCATCTCACTTAGTGGGTTTTTTTTTGCCTTTCCGCCATAACCTTGCACATTATTCCTTTTCAGATAGCAACCTAATTGATTTCTGTATGCCACAACCGAACCTGCCACTCAAGTGCATGCCAGGCCCCAACCACTAAATCCTATTTCCTCACATTTTTGCCTCCTTCTCTGAACACTTTCCCTGAGTGTTCTCTTGCTCTCCATCCTTTCATGAGAAGGAATATTTCTATCCTTGTTACACTGAGCAGACCTCTCATGATGGAGTACTTCATTAAGATGCCCTCTCTCCAATCTAGCTTCAAAGCTCAAATTCCTCAGCCCTGGAACCATTCTCAAACTTTTTGTATACTCTCTCCGATGCCTATACATCTTTGCATATATACAATACTCCAGCTGAGGGCAAACTAGTGTCTTGAATAAGTTCAGGATAACCTCTTTGTTCTTGTATATCTCTGTCAGATTACTGCATTCCCCTACTATCAACATTCTTGGGGGGTTACTATTGACCAGAAACTCAACTCGATTTGCCACAAACTCAGTAGCTGCAAAAGCGAGTCAGTGGCTATGAATACTGCAGTGAGTTACTCACCTCCCGACTCCCCAAATTCTCTCTACAGTCTACAAAGCACAAGTGAGGGGTGAGATGGAATATTTGCCACTTGCCTGGATGGATGCAGGTCCAACAAAACTCAAGCAGCACCACATCCTCAAGTATCCACTCCCTCAACCAATGCCTAGTAGTAGCAGTGTGTACTATCTACAAGATGCACTGCAGAAAGTAAAAGATCCACAGACAGCACCTTCCAAACACATGACCACTTCCACCTAGAAGAACAAGGGTAGCTGATATATAAGAGCACCACCGCCCACAAGTTCCTATCCAAGCCACTCATCATTCTGACCTGTTCTTTCACTGTTGCTGGGTCAAAATCCTGGAATTTTCTCCCTAAGGGCACGGTCAAGCTAGAGCACATGGACTGCAGCCATTCAAGAAAGCAGCTCACCATCACCTTTTAATGGGCTAACTCGGAACAGGCGATAAATGCTGGGCAGTTAACAGTGCTCACTTTGTACGAGTGAATTTGAAAAATTGTTATAATTCTGGCCTCTTGAGCACTGACAATTTTAATCACTTCTCCATTGAAGGTTCACACCTCAGGTACCTGGAGCAAAAGCTGAAATTCTCTTAACACTCTGCCTTTAACCTGTCCACCTTTCACATGCTCCTGGAGATCTCCCTCTTTCATCATGCTCTCAGTTAGATGCCCAATCTCGATTGTGCTTCTGCATGAAGTGGGGTTTGGTAATGCTCAGGTGCATTGCACTGAGGCATTTTTAGAGCATTGAAGGTACTGGTACAAATGAAAGATGTTGTTTGCAATATTTTCTTTTAAAACAGTTTGTGGCACTTAAATTTTCTACATGAAAACTGTTTTCTGACATTTGTCCATTGCCTGACATTTAAAATCTATATTTCTTTGAATTCACAACTTGATAAATCCACCCTTCAAAGGAGATCAGACTAATCACATTCCACAGTAGGTACATTATAATTGTTTACATTAATGATGAAACAGCAAATGTATAGTTCACCAATAGTTGTTTTAGAGTCTGAAAGTAGTGAGAAATAACAAACCACGTAATTTAGACAAGAAAAAAGGCACACCCATTGACACTTCACTTTTAGCGACATGGCTGACTCACTCCACAAAACTGACAAACGCCTTTCACAACATGGGCGTTCTCCATTCTATCCAGACTAGTCTCAAAAGCAGAAACCATACAAAAACATGCAAAACCAGAAGACAGCATTCATAAAATATAAACCTATAAACACATCTTCATTCAAGAACATTTCCTCATTCAATAGCTTACTTGTGCACACCTGGTCAGATAAAATGGTAAGACTTCTTAATTCTCAAGAGAAATACAGATGGAGGGCAGTGGGGGAAGAATGGAAGGGAGAAAATAAAAGTGAACAGGAAAGCAGAAGAAAAGGCCAACACAATTCTTGTACTCCCTCATGTTACTTTTTTTAAAAAAGTATTTCTTTGTGGATCAGGGGCATCACTAGCTGGCAGGCTGACTAATGTCAGCTTGCAAATGCAAACATCCACTTTAAACCACACAACTGTGATATCATTACTTGAAAATAAAGGAAATCAAAAACCAGTGAAGAAATTTTGCTGAGGTCAAAGTTTACTTTTCCTCTGAGCATCTACCAGTCTTTGATTATAGACACAGTGGTTAACATGACTACTGCAGTTCATGCACATGACTAATTTATTACAATGTTTGCACTTGCATTTCAATAAGAAACATAACTAATGAGTGTACCTGGTGAAAATTTCTGATAAGTATGCAAATTTCATGTCCTGGTGTGAATCACTTGTTGCTATTCATTACTGCTCCTGAAATGAAGAATTGTAGATTATCTCAAAGAGATGGTTTGAAGAGGTTACAGTGATGGGTAGGGGGTAAAGATTATGGAAGTTATGATCATGAAACAAGCACGAGGATTTTAACATTCTGATACTGCTTGACCAGGATCCAACATATATCAGCAGCCCTAGAATGTTGAACGATGGGCCCGGTGAAAATTAGGTTATGACTGGCACAGACATAATGGGCCAAAAGGCCTTGTTCTTGCTGTAGATCTTTATGATTCTGAACACAGTCAGCAATTCTCACAACACTAATGCCTGTTAATAAAAATACATTTTCTTGGCCTAATCCTACCAACTCAGCCAGAGGCCAAGGGGCCTATGCTTGAAACATAATTAGGTTATTCAGCCCATAATTTTGAATATTCATGGCCTTTCGAGCATCAGTCCTTCCTGATGTTTCAACAAGTTCTAATGCTCGAAAGTCTTCCAACTCCAAGGACCAGAACTTCTACACCCCTCCAACTAACACAAATTATGCTGAGATTCGAAGGCAATTTTACATTTCCCACATTGAATTCCATCCACCAGTCATACTCAATTACATTGTTCATCCAGATTCTGTAACAATCATGCAATTATAATATTATATATTTCATGAAGGCATCTAATTTGAATTGACATAACTGACAGTACACAAAAACAGCTGCCAGAGATTGCATAGCTCATCTTGTTAATTTGCTTTAGTCAAAAGATAGACTGGCTGGTATATTATTGTCATGGTACCTACAAAGGAAACCGCTTGGAACTTGATTACCCCTTTGGACAAGACAGTGGATTTTTACAGGAGGAAAATTTACTAGTTCTGACACCAGCAAAAGACTAGAAGAAATCCCCACAGGCAATTCAAACATAATAAATTTTGCTTTGTGAGGCAACAATTCATCAAAAGTTAAAACAGTAGCCATCTTAAGTTTGATCCATCCAAAGCTGTGAAATTCTTCTGAAAATCAGGACATCCCAGACAGGCTTTCAAGAGTTAACACGTTCAAAGACAGTTCTCAGCTCAAGGGAGAGATTTGCGTCAGGAAACAGGTTCAAAGCTGTGTCAGGAGTCCAGGCAATTTTGTTTTCTTTATTCACTAACGGTATGAGGGCATCTCTGGCTAGGCCAACATTTTTTGTCCATCCCTAATTGCCCAGAGGGCACTTAACAGTCAACCACAGTGCTGTGGATCTGGAGTCACATGTAGGCCAGACCGGGTAAGGATGGCAGTTTCCCTCCCTCAAGGACATGAGTGGGCCAGATGGGTTTTTCCAACAATCGACAATGGATTCATGGTCACCATTAGATTCTTAATTCCACATATATTTATTGAATTCAAATTCCACATTTGCCATGGTGGGATTCAAATTCGAGGTGTACAAAGTGATCAGAGCTATAGATAGAGTAGACAGCCAGAGACTTTTTCCTAGGGTGGAGGCAGCAATTACGAGGGGGCATAGTTTTAAAGTGAGTGGAGGTAGATATAGGGGAGACGTCAGAGGTAGGTTCTTTACTCAGAGAGTGGTTGGGGCGTGGAATGCATTGCCGGAGTGGGTAGTGGAGTCGGCCTCATTAGGGACATTTAAGCGGCTATTAGATAGGCATATGGATGATAGTATAAGGTAGGAGTGGAGGGTAGATAGACCTTAGGTTTAGGGTAAAAGTTTGGCACAACATCGTGGGCCGAAGGGCCTGTACTGTGCTGTACTGTTCTATGTTCTATGAATTCAGGTCCCCAGAACGTTATCTGGGTCTCTGGATTAACAGTCCAGTGATAATACCACTAGGCTATCGCATCCCCAATCTGCAAGTGCTGTAACTGCAGAACTAGGAAAGAACAAGAAATCTTGCCTTACCTAAGAGTTTACTTCTAATAAACACTACTTATTCAGCTGCACAAGTCACCCCAGCAACTGGATCAAACTTCCATAGTCAATTTCTTAATTTCAGAAAGAAGGAACTCTAGCAATGGGTTCTAATGGTATGCACAGAGGCTTATTAACTTGATACTTCTAAGTTTTTTTTGCCTTTGTTTTAATCTTGATATCAGCAATTTCCAAGTTAATAAATCTCTATTCTTAATGAATAAGCAACAGTTTAAACGAGCAACCTTCAGCAATGGTTAGCAATAAACTAAGCTTTCACCTGTTTAAACACAGGCTTGATTAAGGAGGGACTAATTGAGGTAGTTAAATACATTGTTCACTAAACATGATACAGACACACCCAGTGGTTGTGAAAAGCACTTTTATAACTTTTTTTCTCATCTATATAACTTTTTGTGCCACCCAATGTGGTACCATGAACAAATTTGGATATACAATTTATAATTCTCTCACCCAAATTATTAACCAATGTAGTAAAAACTGAGCTCCCACCCCAAATCTCAGGAAAAAATGTGCCCCACTTGATAGTTAAATTTAAAATTTCCTTCTACTTTACCTCTATTTATTTCCAACTTGAATGTGCTTTTTATTTATTCTTATTATTTCTTTGGTACACACTGTTTAGATTATTTTTCCAAATTTATTTAGTTGCCATTTTATTCGATTGCATCTCTCCAATCAATGGGATTATAGTGATTGATTTTCTTTACACACTGGATTACTTTGACCAAGTCATGGGTGGTCAAACCCCACATTGACAGCTAGAAATTTAAACTCAGATAATTAAGTTAACAAATTTAGGATAAATATCCAGTATTGAAAGTGGTGATCATAAACTACTATATTGCAGTAAAAATCTCAAATTCAAATGTTTCTTTGGTTAAAAGACATGCCCTTATCCAGTTTGACTTGTGTGCAACTCTAATGCAATGATGCTGTGGGTCTACCTACAGCGCATGACTACAGCGATTCAAGGAGGCAGCTCACTGCCACCTTTGCAAATAAAACTAGGGACAGGCAATAAATGCTGAGCCAGCAAGCGACTTCCACATCCCATGAGTGATGAAAAAAAGTCCTTTGCAATGTGGCTGCTTCTCACCTTTCCTTCACAACAGCTAATGGTTGAACTCTTCGTCCTTTGCTTCTGTGCCTAATCCTTTGGGCAGAAATACTTTCTCCATTCAGCAGACACTTTCATCCATCTCTAATACTTGACTCTCACTGAATCCTTCCCTCTGGCCTTCTTCCTGTTCTTGTTCTTTCCATCAAGAACTGTCAGAATATTATCAGGCCCTTAATTTCTCTGCTTCTCTCACCCATTCTAATCTTTCTCCCCCTGAACTTGTTGCACACTGTTCTTTCCCTGGTATTGTTATCAGACACATTAACAAGGGTAGAACTAATGTTGCCTGGCAAGTCAAACTCCACCTTGCAGAGGTTGAACACCAACTCTTCTTCCCATCTGCCCGGAGATGCTAATCCCACCACTCCACTGATTCTGGGTCAGACTTCAGTTCTTCTGGATATCTTCACTCCACAGTTTACCACTTCACAGCCCGCTAAACTCCAACAGCCTACTTCTACCTTCTTCGCAAAATCCAGAAATAGGACTGTCCTGGTGGACGCATCATTTCAGTCTGTCCTTGCTCTCACTGAATTCATTTCTTCCCACCTCCAGAAGATCATAGGAAATAAGAACAGGAGTGGGTCATTCGGCCCTTGAGCTTGTTCTGCCAATCAGTGGCATGGCTGATCTATCATTTCTGACCAGATGAGGTTTGTTTTACAATAAAAATTCTGTCAAAATGGCATAAATTGAAAAATGTTGAAATCAAAACTCAACACAGAAAAAAATCTGCAGATTGGAAGGTGAGTTACATGGTGATGTTAGAAGGCTGGTTCACACTCCATCTGATTAGCCCATCTATATATATCCTACTGTAATCCAAGACATCCCAACTCCTAAACTGAATGGTCTGAGCAATGAAGGCAAGCACGCTAAACACTTTCTTAATTACCTTGTCTACCTCTGATGTAATTTTCAAAGAATTATGTACCTGAACTCCTACAACACTACCCAGGGCCCTATCATTAATTATGAAAGTCCTGCCCTTGTTTGTTTTACCAAAATGAAATACTCGCATTTATCCAAATTAAACTCCATCTGCCACTCTTCAGCCCAATGAGCCAAGTGATCAAGATCACTTGGTAATCTTAGACAACCTTCTTCACTGACTACTGTACCACTAATTTTGGTGTTATCTACAAACTTACTAACCATGCTTCCTATATTCTCACCAAATCAAACAAAAGCGGACAGTACCGGTCCTTGTGGCACACCACTGGTCACAGGCCTCCAAGTCCGAAAAACATCGCTCCACCACCACACCCTGTCTCTGCCGTCAAGCCAATTTTGTATCCATCTGGCAAGCTCACCCCAAATCCTATGTGATCTAACTTTACTAATTAGTCTACTATGCGGAACCCTGAAAAAGACTTTACTAAAATCCAAGTAAACCACATCTACCATTCTGCCCTCAATCATTTTGGTGACTTCCTCAAAAAAACTCAACCAAGTTTGAGAGACATGATTTCCCTCACAAAACCAGATTGATTATCCCTAATCATTCCTTGCTTGTCCAAATGCGTGTAAATCCTATCTTTCAAAATTACCTCCAACAACTTACCCACCACTGATGTCAGACTCTCAGGTCTATAGTTCCCAGGCTTCTCCTTACAACCTCTCTTAAACAAAGGCATATCTGTCTTGGAAAATCACTAAAATCTATTCAAAAAGTTAAAGCAAGATCCTTAAAATCAGAATGGATCAGACTAGGGTCAATGTAGTTTTGTGAAATGAAAATCTTGTTCAACTAATTTGAAATTTCTATGAGGAAGCACTGAGCAATGAGGATAAAGTAAAAAGTGCGCGTGGTGTATTTGGATTTCCTAAACATGTCAGCAGTAACTTGAACGCCACTTGGAGCAGTGTAGAGATCTCTGCTATTTATAATTTCTATCAATTTGACCAAGTGGACCAAATTTAAGATTAATCTTGCTAATGACACTAAGATAGGTAGGAGAATGAGTCATCAAAAGTAATTGGAATGTTGACAAAATTAGAAAATGGTTGGCAGTTGGGAGTAAAAGATAAATGTTGAAACATATTTGCTACAACGTTTTTTGGAAAAAACGCCAAAAAAAACCTGAAACTTAGGACTTCACGTACTGATTTGTCAGCAAGGTGAAAAATACATGCTAACATCTCGGGTGTAACTACTAGATAGTGGGGCATTAACAAAATATAACCAGCCTAGGTCCCCTTTTATTGCGTATGTTCACAAAAGACTGAGCCATTTTCAAGGATTGTGACCAAGGTACAAGTCTGAAATGTAACAGAATACTCTCCACCTGCCTGAAAGAATATAGTTCCAACAACACTCAAAAAGGTCAACAGTATCCAGGATAAATCAGTTGTCCTCCAAGTTGGACACAATCCATTGCCTTAGCATTCATTCCCTCCACCACAGGGGCTACAGATGTAGCATATACAAGATATAATGCAGTACACTACTGAGATTCCTTGAACATCACCTTCTAAGCCAGTACCTTCTACCATCTGGAAGGGCAAACATAGCCAACTCATGGGCAAATCACTACCTGCAACTTCCTCTCCAAGTCATACATGATCCTGACTTGGAACCACAATTCTTGGCTCACTGTTAGGTCAAACTCCTGGTACTTCCTTTCTATAACAGCACGTGTACCCATCACATGGAGGACAGTGGTTCACCATCACCTTCTCAAGGGTGACTAGAGTGGGGAATAGATGATGGTCTTGCCAGTAACAGCCACATCTCTCAAAATCACAAAGGACTGCTGCACAAGAAGCAAATACTCTAATAATGAACTGCCTCAATGAGCAAAACAGATTACAAAAAGACAGAAAACATCTGAAACTGTCAGGTCACAAAACTGAAAAGGCTATACACACTTAGATCTACCCACATTAGTTTTGCACTGAAGACATGCACTGTGGGACCATGATAGTTGTGCAAGTGTGCACTAACGCCCTACAGATATGCGTTCATTACTTCAAACATAAACAGCCACTGGTTTACAAATAAATGTTTTGGACTGGTTGTGGATGTCTAGTTTGTTCATGAATGTCAACATCATCTTGAATGAGAAATTGCAGCGACTTCAGTCCATGATGCTGCTTTAACCTCTACAACCAGCGCAGCAATATCAAAAGACAATTCATAAATAAAAATAGTTCCTGGACAACAGGAAGCCCAGTCAAAACAAAACTGATTAAAATTTGCAAAAGATCCACAGAATAATGTAACAGGGTTATTTATCATTAGAAATAAACTAACCATAACAGTTTGGATCACCTGTTAGTAAGCTAGCTTTTAGCAATTATGCAGTCTTGTATAAAGCTTCACAGCAAGAGATGCTTACACCATCTCCTCCCATTTGTTTCCAGCCACATTGAGACAGGCAGTTTTATTGAAAGCTGGTTAAATCTCTATTGGCAACCTGCCTCTTTGCTATCTTGTTTTAGCAAGAACAAAAGATAAACATGAAATAGTGTTAGCACAATGTGGAGCTGGAGGAACACAGCAGGGCAGGCAGCATCAGAGGAGCAGGAAAGCTGACGTTTCGGGTCAGGACCCTTCTTCATAAATAGTGTATTTGTCCAACTCCCCCTGTCCTTTTCCCATATCCGTGCAAGTGCTGATGTTACATGTCATTGTGCAATTCCTTTGTGCAAGCTGTTTGTCAGCCAGTGTCCACAACTCCAACAAGAGGTGCATTCCAAATCCCGAGCACTAAGAAATAAAATCCCCCACGATCTTTTGCACATCATTCTCAACATTTTGCCCTTGAAAATTGACCTTCTTAAGCAAATTTCATCTTAAGTCTTCTCTGGTCTTAGGAAGGCATCACCACCATCTCCAGTTTATCAAGTAACTTTAATCTTTTGACCTTAGAATCCCCTGTCAAACTGTCTGCTACTCTCTCCAAAGTTCTCACAAGCTTCCTAAAAGGTGTGGAGCACAAAATTAGACAGAATACACCAGCTGTGGCTAAACTTGTGTTTTTTCTAAATATAGCATTACAGTCATAGAAGTCTACAACATGGAAATAGGCCCTTTGGCACAACTTGCCCATGCTGCCCAGTTTACAGGGTTTAAACTAATCCTATTTACCTGCGATTGGTCCATATCCCTCCATACCTATCCCATCCATGTACCTGTCTAAATGTGTCTGAAATGACAAAACTGTAGTCCCTTCCACCATTACCTCCGGCAATCTGTTCCAGACTGTCACCACTCTGTGCGAAAAAGATGTCCCTCTGTACTCTTTTGTATCTCTCCCTTCTCACCCTAAACCTACCCCCTCTAGTCTTCCCGACAATGGGGAAAAGCTGTTGGCTATTTACCTTATCTATGCCTCTCGTGATTTTATATACCTCTATAAAGGTCACCTCTCAGTATCCCATGCTCCCGGCAAAAAAGCCCCAGTCTATCCAACCTTTCCTTATAACTCAAACCTTCCTGTCCAGATAGCATCCCAATAAATCTTTTCTACACTCTTTCTAGTTTAATAGTATCCTTTCTATAGTACGGCAACCCAAACTGCATGTGGTACTCCAAATTTGGCCTCACCAATGTCTTGTACAGCTGCAATGATGTCCCACCTCCAATACTCAATGTCTGACTGATGAAAGCTAGCATGCCGAAAACATTCTTCACCGCCATGTCTACCTGTGACTCAATTTCCAAGGAACTATAAATCTGTACCCCCATGATCTCTTCATTCCATAACATTTCCCAGGGCCCTACCATTGATTGTGTAAGTCCTGTCCTGGTTTAACTTACTGAAATGCAACAGCTTGCACTTATTCCACAGCTGACTGGCCCTGTTCATCAAGGTTGATTGATTTATTGTCACGTATATCGAGGTACAGTGAAAAGCTTCGCTTACGAGTAGTACAGGCACATCACAGTAAGCAAGGATGTACAGATCAAAAAAGACTTAGACAGAGGCATATAGGGTACATTGCACAGGGCGTGTGCCAGGTGAGATCAACATTAGCAAGGTCAGTATTATTTTAGGCTCACTGCATTTCCAGGTAACCTTCTTCGCTGTCCACTATACCACCAATCTTGGTATCATCTGCAAACTTACTAACCGTACCTCCTAAATTCTCATTCAAATCATTTATACAAATGAAGAATAAGAGTGGACCCAGCACTGATGCCTGTGGCACACCACTGGTCACAGGCTACCAGTCTGAAAAGCAACTCTCTACCACCAGCCTCCGTCTTCTACTGTCAAGTCAATTTTGTATCCAATTGGCTACCACTCCTTTGATCCCATGAGATTTACTCAACAATCTACCATGCAATACCTTGTCAAAAGCCTTGCTAAACTCAGTGTAAACAACAGTGACCACACAGCCCTCATATATTTTCTTGGTCACTCCTTCAACAAACTCAAATTCGTGAGACACAATTTCCCACACACAAAGCCATGCTAACAATCCCAAATGAGTCCTTGCCTCTCCAAATGCATGTAGATCCTGTCTTTCAGAATCCCTTGTAACAAATTACCATCATGAACATTAGGCTTACTGGTCTGTAGCTCCCAGGCATTTCCCTGCAGCCTTTCTTAAATAATGGCACAACATCCGCCACCCTCCAATCTTCGGGCACTTCACCCATGGCAGATTCCATATTTGTACTAATAAAAGTCACAACTCCAAACATTTTGGTGTTTCTGTGGCCATGTTCAAGACTCCAGGATGATGCATTACCTCACCGGGACCAACATCAAGAATGTCTCTGAGCGGTTGCATGAAATTCTTAAGGGTAGGGTGACTAGCCAATCTGTGCACATTGGTACCAAAAACATAGGCAGAAAGAGAGATGAGGTCCTGCGGAGTGAGTACAGGGAGTAAGGAAAGAGACTGAAAAGCAGGATCTCAAAAGGTAATAATCTCTGGGTTACTACCAGCGCCACATCCTAATGAGGCAAGGAATAAAAAGACAGGACAGATGAATGCGTGGGAAAGGAGCTAGTGCAGGGGGTAGGGTTTCAGGTTCTTAGATCACTGGGACCTCATCTAGGGCAGGGGTGACCTGTACAAGAGTAATGGGTTGCACCTAAACCAGAGGGGAACTACTATCCTCGCAGGGAGGTTCTCTAGTGTTACTCAGGAGGGTTTAAACTAGAGTGGCAGGGGGCTCGGAGCCAGAGCAACACGTCAGCAAGTAGAGGGATTGAGGAGAAAGTAGATGTTGAGACCAGTAAATCAGAAAGGAAGGACACAGCTCAACATAATGGTTCTAATGGGATGACTTGTGTTTATTTCAATGCAAGTACTATTATAGGTAAGGCAGGTGAGCTTAGTGCCTGGATCAGTATGGGACAATGACGGTGTGGTCATCACAGAGACTTGGTTGAGAATGGGACAGGACTGACTGCTGGACGTTCCAAGGCTACATTGTTTTAGACGAGATAGACAGAAAGGGAAAAAAAAAGGCCAACAAGCTGCATTACTAACCAGCAAGAAGGTCACACCTGCACTCAGAGGATATACTGGGGGTCTCATCCACTTGAGGTAATATGGGTAGACCTCAAAAATATGATGGGTACAAACACTCTGATAGGACTATACTATAGGTCCCCCAACAATCACCGAGACACTGACGAATAAATATGTAGACAGATTATGGAAAGATGCAATAAAAACACAGAGGTATCATAATGGGGGACTTTAACTTCCCCAATATTGACTGTGCCTCCCTTACAGTACAAGATTTAGACGGGGCAGAATTTGTTAAGTGCATCGAAGAGGGTTTCTTGAAACAGTATGTGGATAGTTTAACGACAGTAGCAGCATACTGGACCTTGTATAGACTAATGAGCCTGTCCAGTTGACTGAACTTTCAGTGGGACAGCATTTTGAAAACCGTGCTCACACCTCCTTAAGTTTTAAGATTGCTATGAATGAAGATAAGTCAGGACCTTGCAGGAAGGTACTAAATTGGGGGAGGGCAAATTATGTCAGTATTAGCAGGAACTATTATCAGGCAAGTCTACATCTGACATGTGGCAATTCTTTAAAGACCTGTTGATGAGAGTTCAGGACCAGCATGTTCCAATAATGAGGAAGAACAAGGGATGGCAAGGGAAGAGACCCTGGGAATAACAAGGGAGGTTGTGAATTTAGTCAAATGGAAAAAAGAAGCATATCTAAGGTTTAGGAAGCTAAAATTGGACAGGGCCTGTGGGGGAAGCGAAAGAAAAACAGGAAAGAACTCAAGCAGGGAATGAGAAGAACAAGAAGGGGCCACGAAATGACCTCGGCAAATAGGGTTAAAGAGAAGACCAAGGCATTCTATACACGCATTGAAAACAAGAGGATAACGAGGGAGAAGGGCGGACCACTCAAGGATAAAGGAAGGAGCCTGCGCTTGGAGGCAGAGGATGTGGGCAAGATCCCAAATGAGTACATTGCATCGGTATTCACCCAGAAGGATATGGAGGATAGTGGGATTTGTGTGGAGCATGCTAATATGATAGGGCTGCATTGAGATCAAGAAAGAGGAGATGTTGGGTCTCTTGAAGAGCATTAAGGTGGTTAAGTCCCCACGGCTAAATGGTATCTATCCCAAGGTTGTTGCAAGAAGCAAGAGAGGAGATTGCTGGGGCCTTGTCCAAGATCTTTGTATTCTTGCTAGCCACTGGAGAGATCCCATAGAACTAACGAGTAGCAATGTTGTTCCTCTGTTCAAGAAGGGAAATAGGGATAATCCAGGAAACTATGGACCAGCCAGTCTCACACTGGTGGTTGGGAAACTACTGGAGAGAATTCTTAGGGATTGGATTTACACACATTTGGAAAAGCGTGGCCTAATTAGGGACAGTCAGCATGGCTTTGTGCAGGGCAGGTCATGTCTTACTAACAAGCGAATTTCTTGAAGAGGTAACAAAGGTGATCAATGAGGGTAGACCAGTGGATGTTGTCTCCACAGATTTCATTAAGGCTTTCGACAAGGTCCCTCATGGTAGGATCATCCAGAGCATTAAGATCCATGGGATCCACAGTGACTTGGCTGCGTGGATTCAGAATTGGCATGCCCTTAGAAGGCAGAGGGTAGTGGTGGAAGGGTGTTTCTCCGGCTGGAGGTCTGTAACTAGTGGTGTTCTGCAGGGATCCATACTTGGGACCTCTGCTGTTTGTGATGTATATAAATGACTTGGATGAAATTGTAGATGGGTGAATTAGTAAGTTTGCAGATGATACAAAGATCAGTAGAGTTGTGGATAGTGTAGAAAGTTGTCAAAGGATACAGCAGGATACAGATCAGATGCAGATATGGGCAGAGAAATGGCAGTTGGAGTTTAATCTGGGCAAGTGTGAGATGCAGCACTTTAGGAGATCAAGTGTTCAAGAAAAGTATACAATTAATGGCAGGACCCTGAACAGCACTGATACGCAGAGGGATCTTGTTGTTCCCTGAAAGTGGCCAAACAAGTAGATAGGGGGGTAAAGGAGGTGTGTGGTATGCTTGTCTTTACTGGTTGGGGAATTGAGTACAAGAATCAGGAGGTCATGTTTCAGTTTTATAAGACTTCGGTTAGGCCACACTTAAGAGTACTGTGTTCAATTCTGGTTGCCAAATTACACAAAGCATATGGAGGCTTTGGAGAGGGAGCAGATGATGTTTACCAGGATGCTGCCTGGATTAGAGGGTATGAGCTGAAAGGAGAGGCTAGAAAAAGTTGGGTTGTTTTTTCTGGAACAGCAGAGGCTGAGGGGAGACTTGAAAAAAATCCATAAAATTTTGAGATGCATAGATAAGATTGACGATCAGAATCTTTTTTCCACCAGAGTTGAAATGTCTAATACTACAGGGCATGCATATCAGGTGAGGGGGGAAGTTTGAAGATGACGTGAGGAGCACTTGTTTTTTTCCCCCCACAGAGTATGATAGGAGTCTGGAACATGCTGCCCGGGGTGGTGGTGGAGGCAGATACGATAGGGGCATTTAAGGGACTTTTAGATAAGCACATTTACGGGCTCAGTGGTTAGCACTGCAGCCTCACAGCGCCAGGGATCCGGGTTCGATTCCAGCCTTGGGTGACTGTCTGTGCGGAGTTTGCATATTCTCCCCGTGTCTGCGTGGGTTTCCACCGGGTGCTCTGGTTTCGTCCCACAGTCCAAAGATGTGCAGGCTAGGTGGATTGGCCATGCTAAACTGCCCATAGTGTTTAGGGGTGTGTGGGTTATAGGGGGGTGGGTTGGGGTGGGCTGCTCCAGGGGTCGGTGTGGACTTGTTGGGCCAAAGGGCCTGTTTCCAGACTAGAGATTCTAGGATTCTATGAATATGCAAGGTATGGATGGATATGGAAAAGAGGCAGGCAGAAGGGATGAGTTTAATTTGACGTCATGTTTGGCATAACATAATAGGCTGTACAATCCTATGTTCTATTTGTGTACTTTTTTATCTAGCACCCTTGAAACATTTGAAGATTTGTGTACAAACATGCCTGGGCATCCTTTCTTGCACACCTTTAAAACTGTACCATTGAATAGACATCAACAGTGTTTTTCCTCCGTTGAATGTCATTTGCCACATGTTTGCCCATTTCACCAGCCTACAGCTTAAATCTATTGTAATTTTTTCTCTGATTACTCTTCCAAGTTTGTGTCAACTGCAAATTTTGAAATTATTCCGATCACACCTAAGTCCAAATCATTAATCCATTCAATCTATTCCTGACAAAAAACACTGTGTAGCTCCCTCCAACCCTTAAACATTCTGCTATTTACTGCAGAGATAGGAGGAACTGCAGATGCTGGAGAATCTGAGATAACAAGGTGTAGAGCTGGATGAACACAGCAGGCTAAGCAGCATCATAGGAGCAGGAAGGCTGACGTTTCAGGCCTAGACCCTTCTTCAGAAATGGGGGAGGGGAAGGGGGTTCCACCCTAACCCAAACCCTAACCCTATCTCTCCCACTGCAACTCTCTCGTAATCTCTTCGGCCTTGCCTCTCCACCTATCTTCTCCTCTATCCATCTTCTATCCGCCTCCCCCTCTCTCCCTATTTATTTCAGAACCCCCTTCCCCTCCCCCATTTCTGATGAAGGGTCTAGGCCCGAAACATCAGCCTTCCTGCTCCTATGATGCTGCTTAGCCTGCTGTGTTCATCCAGCTCTACACCTTGTTATCTCTGCTATTTACTGCAGCTCTTTACAATCCCCAGTTAATTCAGTATCCAAGTTGCTGCTTCCCACTTTTATTGAATTAGTTGTCACTCCTATCTACCTTTCCCCCTGTTAAAATCCTATCTGATAGTACGACTGGGTAATTCAGATTCCAAAATGAAATCTGGATTGATAGAGTTTTTTTGTTCAGTTAGTTAATTTGGCGGTGAGTCGTTGTCACATAGTCACAAGGCTGTGGACTTTCTTTAACAGAAGAGGAAATAACAACCCAAAGCCACCCAAGTATAAATGAGTTGCAATGATCAAAAAACACAAAGCAAACAAGTTTCAACCTCTTGCCAACACTATGCATTCCAGAGACTCAAGCCCAGAGAAATTACACCCTCTATCTTGACACTTTAGGATTCTACTTGCTGGATCCTTGACAGTTTCCTTGGCATGGACTGTGAAGACAACCAAATCCTTTCTAAAACTGCTGACATAAACATGCTATTAACCCAAAAACCTGAACTTACTCAATTTTTACCATCTGCAGATTTCCGGCTAAACTCTCCTGGCTTGAAAAGTTTCACAAACTAAACCCTCCTGTTGTAGCAGCTTGTTCCTTAAAACTGCTCTGAATCCTCTTTCTCCGAGAGAAACTGAAATTGCTAGGAGAGAAACTTGGGAGGCATGGTGGCTCAGTGGTTAGCACTGCTGCCTCACAGCGCCAGCGACCCGGGTTCAATTCCAGCCTCGGGCAACTGTCTGTGTGGAGTTTGCACATTCTCCCCGTGCCTGCGTGGGTTTCCTCTGGGTGCTCTGGTTTCCTCCCACAGTCCAAAGATGTGCAGGGTAGGTGGATTGGCTATACTAAATTGTCCATAGTGCCCAGCGCTGTTTAGGTCAGTTGGGTTAGATATGAGAAAATGTAGGGATAGGAGAATGGGTCTGGGTGGGAGGCACTTCAGAGGCGCGGCTTGTTGGGACGAATGGCCTGTTTCCACACTGTGGGGAAAAAGAAAATAAAAACACAACACTGGCATGTGTTCTAAGCTTAATTGGAGGAAAAAAAACGTGCTCTTCTGAGATTCATGTGAATCTATGGGGTGAATCTGTGCTTGCAGGTTGTTGTTTTGTTATTTTGTTCAAAAAGCACACAATTTATAGACAATGTGGCACTTAATAAATTCCTACTTGAGAAATAAAACCAGTCTGACTCCAAACCAAAACACAAGCAGATTCTAAACAAAGCCTCACACCTAACGTGCATTGCCTGACCTAAAACATCACCTCTTCTTTATGCTGATAAAACCTTCAGTCCTCACAGGACAAGAACTTGAAAGGAATTTGGGATTTTACATAGACATATCAATTAAAACCTTCAAACTGATTAAAGATTTAAACAGCATCTTAGGTTTATTTATACGTCCTTAATGGTATGACCCTTTGATCTTTTACTTATAAAGTTTGTGTCTGATACTACCTCTCTCACTAACATCTGAAGGAGTCAGACTCCGAAAGTTTGTGTTGTCAAATAAACCTGTTGGACTCTGACCTTGTCCTTGCCAGTACAACACCAGCACCTCCACAACATCACTTTTCCTGAGACGCCATCAACCCCAACAGGATCAAAGTGGTATATCTGTTTGAGGTGGGGATGGCCACAGGGGGCTCCTGCACTTCCTTCCTGAGCCTTTTACCCTGTCTGATGGTCACCTTTCTGCCTGTGTAAGCCTCACCTGCAGTGTGATCATCTCGCGAAATATACTGTCCACAATATACTCAGCATTGCAGATACTTCATGGAGAGTCCACCTGCAACTCCAACTCCAACTCCAAGAAGCTGTTAGCCAGTCACTGCAGCTGGACACACTTCTTGCATACATAGCCATGAGGGGCATTGGTAGCTTCCCTTATTTCCCACATTGCACAAGAGAAGCAGACTACAGGTCTCAGATCTCCTGTCATGATTTCTCTCTGAATTAAAACTAGTTACTCCCTTTAAGAAAATTTAATTAAACTAGGGACCTAGTTTCAAACTCATTATAACCAAAAAGTCCCTATCTTTTATTTAAGCGAAAACGTATGTTTTAAAAACTGGAAAAAAATACTCTGCAGGTATGATTTACCAATTGGCTGTTTCTGTTGGGACTATGTCCCTTTCTGAACTGCCGTGATTGAGATTGAGCACCCCACTAAATCTCTCATCACCTAATCCCTGACTCACCTAACTCAATTTTCATTCAACTTCAAAAGCACTCTCGTTTAGTCAAGCAGCACTGATGTTGCCTCCCTTTCACATGACCCAAAAACAATACTTCTAAACTGGATCAAACCAATTGTTCAGTTAGAGATAGTAGGGACTTCAGATGCTGGAGAATCTGAGATAACAAGGTGTAGAGCTGGATGAACACAGCAGGCCAAGCAGCATCATAGAAGCAGGAAGGCTGACGTTTCCGGCCTGGACCCTTCTTCAGAAATGGAAGAGGGGAAGGGGATTCGGAAATAAATAGGGAGACAGGGGGAGGCGGATAGAAGATGGATAGAGGAGAAGATGGGTGGAGAGGAGACAGACAAGTCAAAGAGGCGGGGATGGAGCCAGCCAAGGTGAGTGTAGGTGGGGATGTAGGGAGGAGATAGGTCTGTCCAGGGAGGACGGACAGGTCAAGGGG
>NC_063361.1:900838-904617 GCF_021869965.1 Rhincodon typus | reverse complement strand
AGGAAGTGCTACACCTGCCCCTACACCTCCCCCCTCACCCCCATCCCAGGCCCCAAGAAGACTTTCCACATCATGCAGATGTTCACCTGCACATCTGCTAATGTGATAGACTGCATTCGCTGTTCCGGTTGTGACCTCCTCTACATTGGGGAAACCAAGCGGAGGCTTGGGGACCGCTTTGCAGAACACCTACGCTCGGTTCGCACTAAACAACTGCACCTCCCAGTCGCGAACCATTTCAACTCCCCCTCCCATTCCTCAGACAACATGCCCATCCTGGGCCTCCTGCAGTGCTGCAACGATGCCACCCGAAGGTTGCAGGAACAGCAACTCATATCTTGCTTGGGAACCCTGCAGCCCAATGGTATCAATGTGGATTTCACAAGCTTCAAAATCTCCCCTCCCCCTACCGCATCCCAAAACCAGCCCAGCTCATCCCTGCCTCCCTAATGCGTCCTTCCTCCCACCTATCCCCTCCTCCCATCTCAAGCCCCGCCTCCATCTCCGACCTATTAACCTCATCCCTCCCCCTTGCCCTGTCCGTCCTCCCTGAACTGACCTATCTCTTCCCTACCTCCCCACCTACACTCACCCTGACTGGCTCCATCCCCGCCTCTTTGACCTGTCTGTTTCCTCTCCACCTATCTTCTCCTCTATCCATCTTCTATCCACTTCTTTCTCTCTCCCTATTTATTTTAGAACCCCCTTCCCCTCACCCATTTCTGAAGAAGGGTCTAGGCCTGATACGTCAGCCTTCCTGCTGTGTTCAGCCAGCTCTACACCTTGTTATCTTATAAACGTGTGTGCTGCCTTGACATTTGCTGACATAGTTCTAGAATTTGAGAATCTGTGTCTACCGGCAGGCTACGACTGATAGTGGTCCACCACTCCAAGAAGCAGCCCAGTACCCCTTCAGGGAAATGGTTCCACTGTGGAATTCCCATGAATGAGTTTGTAGAATTATAGTGAATTGATCATAAAGCAATTCTTTTTATTCTATGTGCCATGAAACAGGAGGGACCCCTAATATACAGTAGTACTATTCGTGACCAAGCAAATAACTTGTATAGATGCACAAATATTGGCACTTGCATCTCTCCGCTTTCCCACAAATGAGTCTTATCAAAACAAAAAAGGGCACAACAGTACAAAAAACTCTTATTACGAAGCAGGAACAGGAACAGAACTTTTTAGTCCTTCAAGCCTGCTCTGCCATTAAATATGACTGTGATTGATCAAAACCTTTTCTTTTATCCAAAACTCTGTATACCGTTGGTAATCAGAAATCTACCAATTCTACTCCAAACATACTCTAAGTCAGCTTCTACAGCCTCTTGGGGTAGAAAACTACAAGGATTCACCAACCCGAGTAAGAAATGTCCTCATCTTGTTCTGAAGTGGCAATCCTTTATCAAGTTGTGCTTCCTGGTTCTAGACGCCCTAACGAGGTGAAACATCTTCCCTGCATTTGCCCTGTCAAGCAATAACCGGTCTTAGACACATCTGTCATGTGAAATGATTCTCACAACTTATCCTATCTGTGCTTCTCAATCAGATTCCCCCTCAGCCTCCTCTGTTCTCGGGAAAACAAACCCAGCTCTTTCTGACTGAGGCTTTCCATCTCAGGCAACATTCTAGTCAATCTTGTCTGCACCCTGTCTAGTGCAATCACGTCCTTCCGACAGTGTGGCAACCAGAAGTGCACAGAAATATTACATCTGTGGCCTAACCAATGCTCTATACAGTTGCAACAAGACTTCCCTGGTTCCTTTTATGCTCCAAACTACTTGATCGGCTTCATTCCCAAGGATTAGGTCAAGCACTGACCCACTGCTAGTCCTTCACATTTGTCAGTAGCTACGCATAGATCCCGTACCCAAAACCAGGAAAACTAGGGTAATGTACAACATACCATGCAAGGACTGTGAGAAATATTACATGGGCCAAACCAGAAGAAAATTGACTATGCGGATACATGAACGCCAACTAGCCACCAAGAGACACGACCAATTCTCACTTGTCTCACTACACGCAGACGAGGGACAGGAAATCAACCAGGACAACACGTCGATAATCGCACAAGCCAAACACCAGGAAATACACCAGGGAATTCCTGGAGGCCTGGCATTCCAACCAGAACTCCACGAGCAAATACACCGAATTAGACCCTGTATATAAACAACTGAGAAGCAAAGCTGGAAGTAATGCCAGCCACCCCAGCAAACCGAGGCATATAAATAACAAGCGGGACAGAACACCAACACTTCACTGGAGGTGCAGTGACGATATTCCCTCGCAGGGTGACGAAACGTTTGCAACCAAACCCACCAGCTCAGCGAGCATGTCTACAACTTCATCCACAACCCAAGCTACAAATCTTCTCAAAATCATCAGAGATGTTATTACACACCCCAGGAGCATGTGGGACTTGAACCTGGATCCCTTTGCTACAGTATTTATACACTGGTCCAGTTCAGTTTCTGGTCAATGGTAACCCTCAGGATGTTGACAGTGTCAGGTTCTAGCTTATAGTTCAAAACCAACTAGTTAAGTGGTGAAAAGAGAATATCTATACTCTAGGTGATAGTGACAACAAGACCAGAATGACTCATGGAGAAACTGGGGATAATTTCCCATTAAGAGTGAATTCACCATACAAAATTAGTTCATTATCTAATTTGGCAATATTGGGAGCTGAGTATTCCAGGTAAAAGTATCTTCAGAAAAGGAAGCAAAATTGGGAAAGAAAAAGGATTAACAATATTGATTAACAAATCAAAACAGATGAATGGAGGGATTTCAATTAAGGTGACGCAACAAATTTAAACAGGAAAGGACGCAAGCTCTCTTGTAGGCGTGGTCTGCTGACCTCCAGACTGCAATATGATATTTTGATATTTAGTAGGTCCCTGACAGCGGATTCAGAAGCTTGTGTCAAACCCTAGGATTTCCCAACTTTATTTAAGCTAAGCACTGTACTGAGGCTGTGGGATACGATCAAAGATTTCTCTTGGATGATATGGAAAACCAATATTGGCTTGTTTGGGTAGATGGAAAAGACAGTATAGCACTATTCAAATAAGAGCATAAAGCTTTATTTTTATCTTTCAGACCAGAAACTGTTTTTTTAAATAATTTATCTTGAAAGGTTGCCATATTGTCTTCCTAACACTAACCCCACCAAAGATTTTTCAACTACAGTACATTCATACATCCTAAGTACATAATGGCAACTTTAACTAATCAGGTGAGAAAACGCAGTGCTTCCAGTTCAACTAAGTTGTAACATCACTAACCATTATTCTTAAAACCATTTGCCAGATTTCTTAAGACAGTTTTTTTTTATCCCCACTTGTCACAGCTTCATTTGCAGACAGGGGAGAAACGTATTCCATTGTTAGACTGCCACTCTTCGCAGCACCAAACCCAGCCCTTTAACTCATGAAGGAAATTTATAAGCTAACCTTTCATATGATTCTATTAAAGCTGTGTATTTATCCCAGTAGCAAAGTCTTCACGAAATAATTTCCAAGAATCCCAAGAAGATCAATAACAGTAGTTAACTCAATATGAGCTGATGCTTGTTTGATAATTTTCTCTGAATGGAGTATGTGCAATCTACAGTTTATAAATCTCTTACTTTGAAAACAAATCAAATCAGTGAGGGGAATGCTGGAATCCACCAAGTCCACCTCACTCGCCAAATAGTGTTCACTTCTGAACACTGTAGCAACAGCATCAGCCAAGTCCACAGCATCAGCCAAGTCCACAGCATCAGC
>NC_063361.1:886770-900828 GCF_021869965.1 Rhincodon typus | reverse complement strand
ACAGCATCAGCCAAGTCCACAGCATCAGCCAAGTCCACAGCATCAGCCAAGTCCACAGCATCAGCCAAGTCCACAGCATCACAGTTGACTTAGCTACATGGATGAAGATGATAAAGGAGACGGAGGAACATTGCAAAAGCAACAGTAATAGGAGATTCCGCGGTTAAGGCAAAAGGCAAATGTTTTTGTGATCCATAAGTTAATCCAGGGTGTGATGTTGCTTTCCCGAAGCCCAGGATAACATGCTGAACAGCTACAGAGCACACTAAGGAGGGTGTATCAATAGCCAGTGGTCATGATCAAAATGGATATGAATGCCACAGGCAGAAAGGGTGATATGGTCAAAAGCAGGGCATTTCAGTCTTTTCTGTCAATCAGACCAAAGCTCAATCAGTCAGGTCCTGGAAGCAGATTTTAGGGAGATAGGACAGAAAAAGTTCAAAAAATGTCACCCCCAGATTACTTCCAGTGCCATGCATTGTCAAGTATTGAAATTGGAGAATAAAGCAAATGAACGTACAACTGGAAACAGTGGATGATGGAAGAGTTTGGATATTTGGGTCACCTAATTAGAACTGGGACCAATGCCCTTTCCAATTCATTAGTTAGTGCTTTGGGGGACTGTTTAAGCCAAACCTGGCAGGGAAAATCCAAAGATAAGTTTTAGCAAGGGGATACATAAGGTGCACAAAAAATTGAAATACAAGGAAAGCATTCGCGTGATAAACAGCAAAGTAATGAGGCCAGGCTAAGAGGGAATAAAACATATAAATAAATTAGACACACAGTAACATGTATGAACATACAGTATTGTAACTGAGGGAGATTAACTACAGGCACACAGCCAACTGTCAATGTGACACTACAGCAATGCCTCAAAGATTGGCAGATTGAAATGTTAAAGATTCCTGGATGCAAAGTATTCTAGGATAGTCAAGGAAGAAAGAAGGAGAAACTGTATTACAACAGAATCCTTACAGTGTGGAAAGAGTCCACTCAGCACATCAAGTCCACACCAACTCTGCCAAAGGCATCCCACCCTGGCCTATGCCCATAACCCCACATTTACCTTGGTTAATCCACCTAACCTGCACATCCTTGGACACTACAGGGCAACTTAACAAGGCCAATCCTGCATTTGGACTGTGGAAGGAAACCGGAGCACCTGGCAGAAACCAACCCAAACACAGGGAGGACGCACATACTCCATACAGACAGCCGTCCAAGGCTGAAATCAAACCTGGGTCCCCGATGCTGTGAGGTAGCAGTGCTAACCAATGAGCCACCGTGTCGCCCAATTCAAGGAAACTCATAGAATAGCATCATAGAATCCCTACAGTGTGGAAATAGGCCATTCGGTCCAATAAGTCCACACTGCCCCTCTGAAGAGCATCCCACCCAGACCCATTCCCCTATCCATGCATTTCCCATGTCTAACCCACCTAAACTAAACATCCCTGGGCACTATGGGCAATTTAGAATGGCCAATGCACCTACCCTGCACATCTTTGGACTGTGGGACAAAACCGGAAAACCCGGAGGAAACCCACACAGACACGGGGAGAATGTGCAAACTCCACACAGACAGTTGCCAGAGGCTGGAATCGAACCCGGGTTCCTGGCACTGTGAGGCAGCAGTGCTAACCACTGAGCCACTGTGCTGCCCCTGCTAGAGTGCTAGAGAAAGATCGGACCCCAAAGGGTTTATGGACAGAATTATTTTATTAGAGCTAAGAAACAAGTGCTATTATACTACTGAAGTATTCAGTAGATCTTCATTGACAAAAAATGATACAGAGACAAATACGCAAGTAATTCACAAAAGGGATTGAACAACTGTAGTGGTTATAATTTTGTGATGATAGGTGCCTTTAAAAGGGATTGTTCTGTCCTGTTTCTCTTCAAGAGGATTGTGGTCAATCTGGTACCAAGTTGTCTGCTCCATGGAAAGCAGAGTAAATAGCTTTGGGTAGTTTTTAATTAGACAAAAAAGCATGAGTGCATGGAGTCAGGCTCACATTGACCCAGGATTTTAGTTTTGCTTTCAGTTATTGAAGTTGGGGGTTTTTGGTGTTAAAGTTGCTAGATACAGCTCTCTCTCTGCGTCTAGATTGATTCTTTCACTGTTACTTTCTCCCGGACTAGAGGAGATAGCAAGTGAGGGAAATCGGTTTTGCTGAATTTGCCTTTACGAAGTGTTTGTTTATGGGATGCTACTATAACCGAACAGTTGATGAGTATTCGTTAAATAATATAATTTTGTTAAGTACTTCCATATGGTTAGTTATGCCAATTCTTTTTTGGAACGCAGCACCTTACACTTACCTGTAAACAAAGTAAAAATGAGGATCTAGGCTATCTCCTTGATATGTTATAGCTTTGGCCTGGTCCATAACAATTTCCATTCATTTATGCTTGCTACAAGCAACGTGCATACATTCAAACATAGGGGCCAATTCTGTATAAACAAAATGCATACATTCAAGACTTGCATCCTTGCTTTTAAAAGGGAAGAAATGGTATAAGAGCAGAGGTAGATCATTCAACTCTTCCAAGTCTGTGTCTCCATTCAATAAGATTATGGTTGACCCATATTTCCATCTACTCTGATAACCCTCAATTCCTCTGTTCACGACAGTCTGGCTGCCGTGATTTTAAAAATATTCAATGACCTCACATCCAAAGCCTTTTGATGCAGACCGTTTCAAAGTCATTCAGTCCCGAGAGAAAACATTTCTCCTTAACTGTCGTGAAAGGATGAGCCTCATTTTTAAAACACTGTCTCTTAGTCCTGGCCTGACCCACAACAGGAAACATTTTTTCCATGTCCATTTTATTAAGACCATTCAGGAGCCTATACATTTCAATCAAGTCATCCTTTACTCTTCCAAACTCCCTGGAAGCATGCCAGGTCTGCTTCACCAGAGTCAAAGGTCTGCAGCACACAGACCGTTCAGCCTATGCGCTGGTCAAAGACAACCATTTAATCATTCCAATACCATTTACCAACACTTTGCCCATATGTGCACATCAAACACTTAAATGTTACGAGGATTTCCTGCCTCTACCACATTTATTAGCAGTTAGTTCCAGATTCCCATGATCATTAGTGAAAAAAAGCCACACAGCCCTTTAAAACTTTTGCCCCTTACCTTAAATTTATGCCCCCAGTCATTTATCTCTCCATTAAGGCAAAAGGTTCCTTGCTGCCTGCTCAGTCTATGCCCCTCAATTTGATACATCTCAATTATCTCCCCGTCAGCTTCTGATGCTCCAAGTAAAACACAACCCATCTCTCCAATCTCTCTTCGTAACTAAAATTCTGCAGCCAAGGAAACAACCTGGTAAATCTCTGTACTCTCTGCAGCATTATTACATCCCTCTTATAATGCAGATACCTGAACTGCACACAGAATACTCTATAGCTGTGGCCTAACCAATGTTTTATACAATTCCATCCTTACATCCTTGCTCTTAAACTCTGTGTGTTGGCTAATAAAGGCAAGCATTACATGTGCCTTCTTAATTATTTTATCCACCTGTCCTGATAGCTTAAGGAACATGCAGATCAAGGTCCCCCTGATCCTTTGTGCTTCTCAGGGTTCCAACATTCATCATGCATTCCACTGCCTTGTTTGTCTTGCTGAAGTGCATCACCTCACACTTACCAGGATTGAATTCAATTTACCACTGATCAGCCCACCTGACCAGCCCTTCTATTCTCCTATAATCTAAGGCTATCCATCTCACTATGTACCATATCATTATTTGTATTATTACTGAATCCTCCTACATTCAAATCTAAATCATTTATATATACAGTAAGGGCCCCAAGAGTTGATCCCTGAGGAATTCCAGTGGGCACCAGCTTCCATGCAAACACCTTTTGCCCATCATCCCGCTGCTGTTGCCACTCAGCCAATTCTGGATCCAATTAACCAGATTTCCTTGGCTTCCATGGGCATTTACCTTCACTATCATTCTCCCATGCAGGATATTATCAAAAGGCAACCCACTCAATCCAGATATCAAATTGAGTAAACCCCCTCTAAACCAATTCCAATGCATTTACACCCTTCTTTAAATAAGGACAGCAAAACTGCACACAATATTCAGTATGCAGTTTCACCAATGCCCATGTCTAACTGAAGCATAACATCCTCACATAACAGAAGTTGCATCCCGTTAGCCTTCTCGACTACTTGCTGTACCTACACACTAACATTTTGTAACTTGCACTGAAAACCTAAATTCCTCTGTACCTCAGATGTCTGCAACCATTCTCAGTTTTAGTAATATTGTTCATTTCATAGTTCCTGCCTCAAGTGAACAATGTTCTTTTTCCCCACGTCATTCTCCATCTGCCAATTTTTGCCCACTCATTGAACTTGTCTGCAACTTCATGTATTCTTTGCAACATACATGTATTCGAAGTTAGCTACCATGCCTTAGCTCTCCTCATCATAGGTAAATCCTAGAAGGTTGAGGGGTCCAGCTCACCCCTCCATCCATTACATCCTGTCAATTAGGCGAGAACCCATTTTATGCATAAATGTTTTCTGTCATCAGACAATCTTCTATTCATGTTGATAGTGTACAGCTTTTATTCTGCAATAACCTTTGATGGCGTCCTTATAAAATGACTTATGGAAATTCAAGCATTGTACACCTTAAAAGTCCTCCTCATCCGCAGCACACTATTCAAAAGAACTACTTTTGGACTTCCTGGGAGCAGGGGGAGTGGGCGGGAGCATATAAGCAACTCCCTGTTACTTCCGCAAATGGCAATTCCTTGAACCGAGTCAACCAACAAGCTAATAAACATATTTTTCTCCAGTAGTTTAAACAGTTGAGAAATGGTTTTGAATTTCTAATTCTTGAATTTGTATTGTAATTTTGCACAAGTTTCAACTAAATATGTTTTTCTTTCAGCAAGTCAAGTTCTGTACTACTGGCAACTATGGGATTATAAAGAAGACTTCAATTATTCCAGTACATACTCAGAATTTCTGACCAATGTCCAGAAACATTTTCTAGATCAGTTATGCTTCCAATCCAACAATGAAGGAGGCACTGTTGGTTGTAGGGGAATTAGGTGGGTCAAGTGGATCAAATGTCATGGGATGAACATTTATAAGTATGGTCATTTATAGGCTACCTATGGAAAATAACTAGGACCAACCTTCACTTATTACAACCAATTAGTGAGACTAAATTTGATAGGCTGAAATGCAAAACTGGAACTGAACAAAAGACTGCATGGGGAGGCAGTTCAGGTACAGCCAAAGTACATTCCACGCAGGGGAAAGATCGTACAAATAAAGTCATAAGTGCCTTGGTTCATGAAACAAAATGATCGATGTCAAGTGTTAATACAATTTGCAGTCTGAAATGAGCAAGTTCAGAGGGGAAGCAGAAGAGAGAAGCATGAGGAAATGGTCGCTAACACAGAAGTGAATCAAATAGTCTTCAGTAGCTATAAAATAGCAAAAGGGCAATAAAATTGGGAAGATAGGTTAATTAAGGCCCAAAAAGGAGTCAGAGCCAAATGTATTAAAATGTGCACTATATATCCATTACGGCCAAGCAAGATGATGCTGCCAACTTCACACTCGAAGAAGAACTAGCTGACACACAGGACAAAATAAATGCTGACCTAAATGAGATGTTACAACTTATCAACTGTTCAGGACCAGATCAGATGCATCCAAGGGTGGTAAATCAAAGATGAAAGCTATGGAGACACGAGCCAACAATCCTCAAAAAGCCCCTGAGACACAGTCAGTGACAGAGGACTGGAAATCTGTAATTAATACATCTTTGTTCAAAAGACAGGGCAAGGCGAAGCTCAGCAGCTATAAGCCAGTCACCTTAGCTTCAGTCATGCAAAGCTTTTGGAAACAATAATCTGAGGCAAAATTTATTGATTACTGGGATAAATATGAATTAATTAAAGACAGCAAACAGATTTGTTAGAAGCAAACTTTGCTTAACCTACTTCATTGTGTTCTTTTTAAATAAAGTAACAAGCAGAGGTGCCATCATGTACATGAAAACTTCCAGAAGACATGTGAAGTATTGCCGGATAACAAGCTTGTCAGCAAAAATGAGGCCCATGGAATAAACAGTATAGATACTACTTTGGTCAAGCAGCAGAAAAGACAGTGTTTTTTTGGACTGGAAGAAAGTAAACATTTGGAGCACCCCAGTGGGAGCGTTAATTTTTGATACATTCATGACCAAGATATGGGTGTAAAAGCACAATTAGTAAATCTGAAGATAACAAAACATGCTAGTATTGTGAGCTGCACAGTGGTGGTTAAAATACAGACACTGAATTTAATCCAAAGCAATGTGGAGCAATAGACTTAGGGATAAAGCACAAGTAACATGGAAAGTAACTCAAATGGGGTACACGTGCACAAATCGTTAAGGGTAAAGGGCAGTTTGGGAAAGTGAATAGGTCACAGTATTCAGGATTTTAATCAAATTGAGGCAGACTACAAAGCAAGTTTATAGCAATTGCCCCATATGCACGAGGTCAGCCACACTGAAGCCCTGTGTCCAATTCTGGAAACTGCACATTATGCAGATATGAAGACAACAGAGGATGTAGAAAAGATTTTTGAGCAGGTCTAAGGATGAAGAACTTCGGTTATATGGATAGAGAACAAGTTAAGCAGAAACCTGATTGTTCAAAACCATGAGAGGTGGGAGAGATGGGTGAAACTGCCCCCACTGGTGGGAGTGCCAAAAGTCAGAGGACACCAATTTAAGGTGACATTAAGAAGCCAGCTGACCCAGTGTGGCTTCCCTCTAAGTCCAAATTGTTTATTCCCATCCCCTACCTTTTCCCCATAGCCGTGCAAATTTTTCTTTTTCCTCTTCAGGTGATTATTAGATACCCATTTGAAAACCATGATTGACTCTGTCTCCACTACCTTCTGAGATGGTATTTTGCAGATCCTAACCATTTGCTGTCTCCATCTTTTTGGAGTCACTGAATTTGGAAAAAATGACAATATTTTGTGGTTAAGAAGGTAACTAGGAAAGGAATGTCCACTCAAGGAGAAAGGAGGGAATTTATACATGGAGCCAGAAGAATTGGGTCAGGTCTTAAGTACTTTGCATCGATATTCATAGAACATAGGGCAGTACAGCACCTTCGGCCCACGATGTTGTGCTGACCTACTGTCCTACTCTAAGATCAAACTAACCTGCATACCCTTCATTTTACTATCATCCATGTGCCGATCCAAGATGACTCGACTGCCACCATGGGCAGTGCACTCCATGGATGTGCATTCACCAAGGAGGACAACATGGTGGATGGAGAGTCCAGACAGGGGTCTGTCGATAGTTGAAAGCATGTCAATATTAAGGTGGGGGTGTTGGATGTCTTGAAAAACCTTAAGGTACATAAGTCCCCAGGGCCTGATTGGATCTATCCCAGGATAGTGAAGGTAGCAAAGGAGGAGACTGCTGGATCCTGGAGATCTTTGTACCCTCTTCAGCCACAGGTGAGCTCCCAGAAGACTGGCAAACAGCCAATGCTGTTCCTTTAAGGGCAGCAGGAATAATCCAGGGAATTACAGGCCAATACGCCTTTTATCAGTGATAGGGAAACTACTGGGAAGATTCTTAACGACAGGATTTATTCACATTTGGAAAGGAATGGACTTATTAGGTGCAGTCCGTATGACTTTGTGCAGAGGAGGTCTTGTCTCACAAATTTGATTGAGTTTTTTGAGGAAGAAACTAAGGTAACTGATGAACATGGGCAGCTGTTCTTGTTTACATGGACTTTAGCAAGGCCTTTGAGAAGGTTCCTCATCAGTTTGGTCCAGATGATTAAGTCCCAGAGATAGAATACACAGGGAGTTGGCGAGTTGGATACAAAATTGGCTTGGTCACAGAGACAAAAACAGGAAGGTGGACAAAGTTAGCGGAGCTGTAGGTAGTGAAGAAGGTTATCAAGGATTCAGCAGAATATAGATCAGTTGGAAAGTTGGGTGGAGAAATGGCAGATGGAGTTTCATCTGGGAAGTGTGAAGTGATGCATTTTGGGAGGTCAAATGCAAAAAAGTATACAGTCAATGGCAAGATCTTAGGAGCATTGATATACTGAGGGATCTTGGGGTGCAATTCCATAGCTCCCTGAAACTAGCAACACAAACAGATAAGGTGGTCAAGAACACATATAGCACGCTACCCTTCATCAGTTGGGGCACTATGTATAAAAGTTGGCAAGTCATGTTTCGGTTGTATAAGACTTTAGTTAGGCCACATTTGGAGTACGGTGTGCAGTTCAGGTCATACTACAGGAAGGATGTAGAGGCTTTGAAGGGGATTCAAAAGAGGTTTATCAGGATGTTGCCTGGATTGAAATGTATTAGCTATAAAGGAGAGGTTGAACAAGATTGGATTGTTTTTGCTAGAGGTTGGAGGCTGAGCAACGACCTAATAGAAGTATATAAAATCATGAGAGGCATAGATACAGTTAGTGGACAGCCATAGTCGTCTTCCCATGACAGAAATTTCCAAATACCGGAGTGGGGGGAGTTATAGGTTTAAGTGGAGGGTGGGGAAATGTACCCATGTGTAACAAGTATTTTTAAAAAAAAAAAGTGTGGTAGGTGCCTGGAACACACTGCTAAGGGAGATGTTAGAAGTAGATACATTAGTGAAGTTGAAGAGGCATTCATCAGACACATGAACAAGCAGGCAATAGCGTGATATGGACCCTGTGCAGGCATATGAGATTACTTGAGAGTAGTATCATGGTCAGCAAAGACATGGTGGGCCAAAGGGTCTGTTCCTCTGCTGTACTGTCCTATATTCTATGACAAGACCGGTCTATGAGGACAGACTGACTGTTAGGATTGTATTCACTGGAGTTTAGATGAGGGAGATCTCACAAAAACATCTAAAATTCTAGCAGGACTAGACAGTTTAGATGCAGGAAGGATGCTCCCAACCGTGGCAGAGTCCAGAACCAGGGATCACTGTTTAAGGATTAGGGGTAAACGTTTTAGGACTGAGGTAAGGAGAACTTTCTTTAGCCAGACAATAGTGAGCCTATGGAATTCACTAGCACAGAAAATGGTTGAGGTCAAAACATCAAGCAGATATAGCTCGTTTGGTCAAAGGGATCAGGGATATGTGGGCAGCAGCATTAGGGTACTGAGCTCAATCATCAGCCATCATTATATTAATGGAGGAGCAGGCTTGAGGAGTTGAATGATCTTCTCCTGTTCCTATGTTTCTTTGATCAAGCTGACAAAATAAAATCCACATTCTTTCATGTTTAAAAGAATGGGATATGATCTCAGTCAAACAAATAAGATTCTGACGGGTGAACTGAGAAAACGAGGGAACAGTTTCAAGCTAAGCGCTCAATCATTTATGACTGCAATTAGAAGAAATTACGTTTTTCACTTAAGCTGTGAATCTTTTGACACTTGCTATCTCAAGAGCATTGGAAGACCCTTCATTGCTGAATACACTTAAGGTGGGGACAGACAGTTTTAGGTCTAAGGGCATCAAGGGAGATGGGAACCAGGCAGGCAAGTGAGGCTGAACACTAAGATCAGGCAACTGAAGTGAACAGCACAGCAAACTCGCCAGGACATACAGTCTACTCCTACTGATCTTGTGTTTTGCGTGCTGAATTATGCACAAAAATTGCAAACATCACCTCTAGCCGTCAAATTCTGTACTTTCATTACACCCCTTCCCTGACACGACCTCAGGCCAAATGAGACTGTTCACGACGTCGTCCTGGAATTCAATTTGAAGCAGAGATTCCAACCTATGTCACTTCCATTACAACAATCACCACCACAGTGAACATGGCTTAAAATTTATCCTCATCTCAGTCCACTGTTCAAAGTTAACACCAGGTGACTATGTTCTTCTAACCAGCCTCTTATCAAGGGGCAGCATGGTGGCTCAGTGGTTAGCACTGCTGCCTCACAGCACCTGGGATGCAGATTCGATTCTGCCCTTGGGGGACTGTCTGGAGACTGTGTGGAGTTTGCACATTCTCCCAGTGTCTGCGTGGATTTCCTCCACGTGCTCCGGTTTCATCCCATAGTCCAAAGATGTGCAGGCCAGGTGGATTGCCCGTAGTGTTCAGGGATGTGTAGATTAGGTAGGTTATAGGGGAATGGGTTTGGGTGAACAAACAAAGAAAATTATAGCCCTTCGGCCCTCCAAGTCTGCGCCGATCCAGATCCTCTCTCTAAACCTGTCGCCTATTTTCCAAGGATCTGTATCCCTCTTCTCCCTGCCCACTCACGTATCTGTCTAGATACATCTTAACTGACGCTATCGTGCCCACCTCTACCACCTCCGCTGGCAACGCGCTCCAGGCACCCACCACCCTCTATGTAAAGAACTTTCCATGCATATCTCCCTTAAACTTTTCCCTTCTCACCTTGAAATCATGACCCCTAGTAATTGAGTCCCCCACTCTGGGGAAAAAGCTTCTTGCTATCCATGCTGTCTATACCTCGCATGATTCTGTAGACCTCAATTAGGTCCCCCCTCAACCTCCATCTTTCTAATGTAAATAATGCTAATCTACTCAAGCTCTCTTCATAGCCAGCACCCTCCATACCAGGCAACATCCTGGTGAACCTCCTCTGCACCCTCTCCAAAGCATCCACATTCTTTTGGTAATGTGGCGACCAGAACTGTAAGCAGTATTCCAAATGTGGTCGAACCAAAGTCCTATACAACTGTAGCACGACCTGCCAATTCTTGTACTCAATATTCCGTCCGTTGAATGAAAGCATGCCGTATGCCTTCTTGACCACTCTATCCACCTGCGTTGCCACCTTCAGGGTATAATGGACCTGAACATCCAGATCTATCTGTGCATCAATTTTCCCTCGGGCTTTTCCATTTACCGTACAGTTCGCTCTTGAATTGGATCTTCCACAATGCATCACCTCACAGTTGCCTGGATTGAACTCCATCTGCCATTTCTCTGCCCAACTCTCCAATCGATCTATATTCTGCTGCATTCTCCAACAGTCCCCTTCACTATCTGCTACTCCACCAATCTTAGTGTCATCTGCAAACTTGCTAATCAGACCATCTATACCTTCCTCCAGATCATTTATGTATATCACAAACAACAGTGGCCCCAACACGGATCCCTGTGGAACACCACTGGTCACAGTTCTCCATTTTGAGAAACTCCCATCTACTACAACTCTGTCTCCTGTTGCCCAGCCAGTTCTCTATCCATCTAGCTAGTACATCCTGGACCCCTTGCGACTTCACTTTCTCCATCAGCCTACCATGGGGAACCTTATCAAACGCCTTACTCAAGTTCATGTATATGACATCTACAGCCCTTCCCTCATCTATCAACTTTGTCACTTCCTCAAAGAATTCTATCAAGTTGGTAAGACATGACCTTCCCTGCACAAAACCATGCTGCCTGTCACTAATAAGCCCATTTTCTTCCAAATGTAAGTAGATCCTATCCCTCTGTATCTTGTCCAGCAGCTTCCCCACCACTATAGACCGGCGAGCCTGATGTCAATTACTTGGATTATCCTTGCTCCAAGGGTGGGTGCGGACTTATTGGGCCAGAGGGCCTGTTTCCACACTGTAGGGATTCTGTGATCTATGAATTCTCCATAAATTTCAGCTCTGCTACTTCTATTTTCTGCGTAGACATCTCCCTGTGCTTCAAGTATGAAGTTTACGTGTGCGTGTTTTGGAATTTCTGCCCAAATCCCTTAACCTCTCCACCTTATTTAAAATCATTTCTTTGAACATGTATTTTGTTCCCCCTCTGATATTTATTTTGGCTGGTCTTTATTAAGCTTCTGAGAATCAGTTTGGTCTGGTCTTCTAATTGAAGACATTATATAAATGCAGGTCTTAAAAGCAACTGAAGAGTAAAACAGAAGCAAGTTCCAAGGTCTGATTCCCAGTTTCTGTTGAGTTAACATGTCTCAAATGAGTCAGCAGCTCAGCTATCATTTGCTTCAATCCTTGCAATAAAATATGGAGACACGAAGAGGTCTGCAAACCAGTGTCCCAGCATTCTTGATCGCTGCACAATTCCTGCTCATGCTTTGATGGAGAGACTTGGTGAACACAGGATCAAAATTAACTGGTGTAGCTCTCTCAGTGGAACAATCAACTAAACTTATCAATTATGCTAGCAAACTGAGGACGTGAATTTCGTGCAATAAAGGTCTGTTAGCCTGTAGGCCCCTAAAAGACAATAAGGGAAACTTAAAAGTAATATACCTCAAATGATATTTTTCTCAGGAGGAACAAACCATTATCACGGCAGGTTCAAAGAGTGACAGAAAGACCAGACATAAAAAGCAAATAAAATCTTTTGTACACATGAGCACTGAAGATCAAAGCAGAAAACTAACATGGATTCTGTAGAAGTCAGTGGTTAATACACAGCCACAGTAACATAGGCAAGACTAGGTGCAGCAAAGATATGCTGTTATCATAGCAGGTGTACTTTTAAGTTGAAAGAAAAGCGTGAAAAATTGCCACTTTTTTTTCAATGAAACAGAACAGTAAAGGGGTCAAGTCGAAACTTTTACTGTTCATGCGGTTTTGACAGAGTAAATGGAATGGTGAAAAGGTGCAGAGAGGACTGGCAAAACAAACCATAGTATCATAAACAGCTAAATTACACAAGGAAATTATCTGGCCCATGTCTGTGCTGTCCCTCTGAAGGCACAATTCATTGCTGTCATTCCTCTGTCGCCCTGCATTTGTTTTCTTTCCAGAATGCCCTTGCCTCCACCTCACTCTTGGGCAATACTTTCCAGATCCTGAACTTTTACTGCATGAAAACATTTTTCCTAGTCATCATTGATAACTCCTTGTTCTCAATCCTTCCCCCATAAGTAAACAAGTTTCGCTTTACTCTGTCTAGCAGTGTCATGATTTTAAATATCTGTCAAATTCCTCTCAACCATCTCTTCTTCAAGGAGAACAGTTGCAACTTCTATTTTTTTTCAACGTAATGGAAACTCCTCATCCCTGGAATCAATCTCGTGTATCTCTTCTGCATCCCCTCCAACATCCTCATATCCTTCCGGAAATGCAGTGCCCAAAACTGGATACAATACTCCAGCTGAGGCCAAACCAGTTTTAAACAAAATTATTAACATAACTTCCTTGATTTTTGTGCCAAATGCTGATTTTAAAAAAGTTCAGGATGTCTTATGCTTTATAAAGCATTCTCAACCTGTCCAACTGTTTTCAATGATTTATGTACATCAGCACTCAGATCCCCTTTGCTTCCCTCTTTCAAACGGTGCTCAAAGTTCAGTAAAATTTATCCGAGTAGTGTGCAGAATGAATTTTATTACATGCACCAATGTCAAGGTAATGTAGCCCATCACCAGAAGCCAAAAAAAAATCCACTTTTTTTACGTTACCAGATGTTTAGAAGAATGCAGCCACTGACACAAGTTAGTCCACATACTACCAGATTTACAGAATTCAATGTTAGGTTTACTAAGGTAGCCTCTGAACTCATGGCCTCTAGGTTTTCATTTCAGTATGACATTAAAACCACATTAAGGAGACAGGCATCTTTGTTTATGAATTCCTGTTTGACAGTTGACAGAGCTACTAATGAATTGGGAGCAATGGTTCAAGACAAGACAACGATCATTTGTTTCAATGTGAAAAGCTCAAAAATGCAAAGAACTGAGGTGGTTTGCCTTTTCCATTGATATAAAAATATTTGGAAAACGTAAACAGCCCGATGTTTCCTCCAGTTAAGATGGCTTTGAACAGTGAGAAGACCTCTGTAACTTCTTTATAATCACAACCAAGCATTGCTGAAATATATCTGAGAATTTGAAGTGAGATTGGCTATTGAGAGCTGGAGGATGAAGGCCAGGGAGAGTTTCGTCCTTTTAAATGAAATGGATAATTAAGCGTAAAATGAATCTTGCAACTACAGAAGCATCATGATGAGGCAGTGAAATCTAAGGAGGGAGAATGAGTCTTGAGGCAGCTTTTGTGGAAACAGCTGCATTTATTGTGAGATAA
>NC_063361.1:863576-886370 GCF_021869965.1 Rhincodon typus | reverse complement strand
GGAGCAGGAACGCTGATGTTTCGGGCCTCTGAAGAAGGGTCTAGGCCCGAAACGTCAGCCTTCCTGCTCCTCTGATGCTGCTTGGCCTGCTGTGTTAATCCAGCTCTGCACCTTGTTATCTCAGATTCTCCAGCATCTGCAGTTCCTGCTATCAGCTGCATTTATTGCGTTGTGTTTTGAGACTTTTCATCTATAAATAGTGAAATAAATTTTTAAATTAAATTGTCTTTCTCAATGCACACAATGACAGCCCTTGACATTCCATTACCATCACACAATCCCCCATCAACAACATCCAGGAAATTAGCACTGACCAGATACTGAACTGGACCATATAAATATAATACTGTCACTCCAAAAGCAGGTTGGAAGCTAGGAATTCTGCAATTAATCACCTCATAACTGCACTAAGCCTATCCATTACCTACCTGCAATGTAGAGAACAGGAATATGAGGAAAGGCTAGAAAGGCAAGGCTAGTATTCTCTAGAGTTTAGAAGAGTCAGAGGTGACTTAATTGAAACACAGAAGATCCAGCGGAACTTGACCAGGTCAATGTCGAAAGGATGTTTCCTGTTGTGGGAGAATCTAGAACTAGAGATTATAGCTTACAAATAAGGAGTCACTCATTTAACAAAGAGCTTGAGGAAAAAAAAAATTCTGAGGGTTGAGCAACTTCGGAATTCCCTTCCTCAAAAGGCAGTGAATGTTGAATCTTTACATAATTTTTAAGGCAGAGGTAGATAGTCTCCAGATAACCATGGGAATGCAGGATTAATTGAGAGGGATTGTACATTTAAATTAGATCAGTTCAGCTAAAATCTTATTGAATTGTGTAGCAAGCTGGAAGGGCCAAGGGCCTGCTCTTGTTCATATGTGATATTGTCTTCTTGCCTGGATAGTCAGCTCCAACAATATATGAGTAGTACAAGACGATATCTCATGAACACTTTAGGGAGGCAGTTCAATGAGCAATGGATGCTGGCCTTACCAGTCACACATACATTTCATGAACAAACTAAGTACACAGTGAGTAGTTAGGCTGCGGAATACACTGTTTTGAAGTGTGGTGGTGGCAGGTTCAACCGGAGGTACTCAAGAAGATATTGGATGATTATTTGCATAGAAATAATGTTCTAAGCTGGGGATAAATAAGAAATTGGCAACATCTGAAGAGCCTGTGCAATCACAATGGACCAAATGGCCTCCTTTAGTACTGGAACACGTGATTCTGTGACTGACCAAATTATTATTTTTTTTTTTTTTAAAAAGACTGAACAAACAACAGTTTTCTTTAAGAGGTTAACTTACCCAAAAAAAACCCCAAACTCTATCAGCTCTGATCATAAGTCATACAAATACCCTACTCACCATTTCAAACTGCACTGTATTTTGAACAAGGCTAGCTCACTTCATCTATTTATTATTTTAAACACCCAATGCACCACAACTCATGAATTGTACGTCATTAAATTGAAGGCTGATTTGTAAATAGCAACAAAAGCTTCATGCACCTTTAGACTGCTTCCCACTCCTCTTGCTGCACAATTAGGCTGTCCCTGACCTTCCTCCTGCTACACCTTTAGACAACTCCTGCTGCCACCTTCTTGCAGCTCAGCAAAAATTATTTTGTTAACATTTAGTTTCAATTGAAGTATGTCAGAAATCCAAAAAGGCTGCTGCAGCCTGCTGCACTTACTACACCTATATAGATGTAAGAACAGCCAATCTCAGCTGGGATAGTTGCCGAAGTCCGATATCAAATGTCAAAACACAACCAGAAACTGTATGGGTTTCTAATGTTTCAAACTGTTGTGGATCTAGCCTATCTGCTATTTCCCAGAGCAGCTCCAAATCAAAATGCAGTGTTTAAACAATGGTGACCACTCCACAACAGTTCTGAAAAATCATTACAATGCTCAAGCAATCAGGCAATATTGCATTAGAACATGAGCTTTATGTCTTTCTCATGGCTTAGTCATTATCTTGCTGCTGATGGTTCAATCATTAGAACTGGATCCCGAATTGATTATCAAATCAACAGCTAACAGAAATTCCACCACCACTAAAAAAAAAATGATTTATTTATTTCACATCTGTAGAGGACCTAGGCTCTTGAAAAATATATATGCAGATAAAGTTACAAAAATAGTTAGCAAACTTGGATTTTAATAAGCCAGGTGAAAATCAATAGCATTCATTTCCGAAGTTCAAAACAAAGGTCAAACTAAAATCAGTCAGATTCTAACATGAAACGCACACAGAGAATGCTTGAGTAATTCAGCAGGTCTGACAACATCTATGGAGAAACAGAGTTATGTTTCAAATCTGATATCACTCTTCAAAACCTTAGACTTCAAAACAATCAAACCTGCTGACTTTCTCCAGATTTCTAACATCCACAGTATTTTGATTTAAATGACCCACGCAGGCCAATCTCCTGCCTTTTCACCAAATCCCCACACACCATTTCTATTCAAATATTCATTCAAAGCCCTCGTGAATGTCTTGATTGTGTGAAAACCTTTCTTCTTTCACTCTTAGAATTCACTCATGGTTACATGGGTTTCGCTGGCTGGCCAACATTTATTGTCCATCTCCAGCTGCCCTTGTACTGAGTGGCTTGCTAGACCATTTCAGAGGGCAGTTGAAAATCAACCACATTGCTATGCCATTTCTGAAGAAAGGTCTAGACCCGAAACATCAGCTTTCCTGCTCCTGACGCTGCTTGGCCTGCTGTGTTCATCCAGCTCTACACCTTGTTATCTCACATTGCTATGGGGCTGGAATCATATGTAGGCCAGACCAGGTGAGGTGAAGATGGCAGATTTCCTTCCCTGAAGGGCATTAGTGAGCCAGATGTTTCTTTTCCCCCAACGATTGACAATGATTTCATGCTTAACAGTATACTCTTAATTCCAGATTTTTGTTTTATTGAATTCAAATTCCACCATCTGCTGTGGCGTGCTTCAAACCCGTGCTCCCACACATTTAGCTGAGTTTCTGGATTAATAGTCTAACAATAATACCACGAGGCAATCGCCTTCCCCATCACCTTTGCTTTGTTTACGTCAGACTTGAAATTTATGCCCTCTGGTTTTTTTCTTTTTCATGAGCAGGAACAGCTTCTCCCTATTTACTCTATCTAGCCTGCTCATGTTTGCAAACCTCTACCAAATCTCCTCTTAGTAACAGCATCCTGAGTAAACACATTGAACTCTGCTACAAATGGTGGACGTTCATTGTGGTTCGACATTTCACCCTACATTAGCTGCTTATAGCAGTCAGTCCCTGTAATCTTGCCTGAATTCTCGAGTGTCACAACCTAGTAGGGTAGCACACTGGAAATCAAGCCTCATTTTTCCAAGTCATAACAAAAGTTTAAGATTTTTAAAAAATACACAAAGGTTCCTAATTTTCTGACTTGTTAACAGAAAGCACAGACCAGTGCTACTTCACATAAATTACTGCAGATTAAAAGTAATTTGACTGTAACCACAGGTAAACAGTTAAAAACCTTCAGCAAATGACTAAATAAAACTCTGAAACTGTTTAAAACTTTTCCTTTCCTTTCTCACATGGAAAAAATACATGGATTACAGATGGAAGGAAAAAGCTGACAAAATAGTTCAGTAGTTCCTATTCAAAGTTGAGACGATTCTAACACTGATCAGAATGCTTCTTCTCAGCCATCCTTCTCCAGGTGCTTGAATTGGTTTGCAAGGTGCTGGTTGATTCACTTATTAAAATGAACTTATCATTTAAGTGCACTTATTTTAAAAGACATAGCCTACAGCAACTGCTGAATCAAAGATACACTGGTTTACTCCAGGTTTAAATCGACTTACTACAGGGAATGGAGAACGCGCGCTCCTTGCTGGAAGAGACCTGATGATCTCTCTGCACTTTGTACCCAGCCCCAATCTGTTCAGTATCCAGAGAAACTTGTTGGCAGACAGAAGGCCTTGATCATTGCTAACTAGTCTCTAGTCCACAAATGAAAACAATTTTTTGTTTTCAACCAAAGCCCCATTTGTACTCAAGTCCTCACTTCCAGTTCGTCTGTAAACACTGACGTAACCAACAGCTGCAGTATCCACAATTAGTATCAAATTATTTGCTTTCAAACCATGCAGCTTGTTAACTGGATGGTGACTGATTGATAAAGGAAGTGGTGCAGGTGCAAAGAGACCTGGATGTTCTTGTATGCCAGTTGCTGAAAGTAAGCATGCAGGTGCAGCAGGTGGTGACAGGATTCATTTTTCTGATGAAGGGTCTAGGCCCGAAACGTCAGCCTTCCTGCTCCTATGATGCTGCTTGGCCTGCTGTGTTCATCCAGCTCTGCACCTTGTTGTCTCAGATTTTCCAGCATCTGCAGTTCCTACTATCTCTGTCACAATTTAAGGGTATGGGTAGGCGATTTAGGACTGAAATGAGAAGAAATTTTTTCGTGCAGAGTGGTGAGACAGCTGAACTCTGCTGAGAAAGCAGTTGAGGCCTATAAATTCAATGTTTTCAAGGAAGAGTTAATATAGTTCTTAAGGCTAAAGGAATCATATTTCTCAAGGGCAACTAGGGATGGGCAAGGGCAACTAGATATGGGCAAGAAATACTGGCCAGCCAGCGACGCCCACATCCCACAAATGAATAAAGGAAAAAGAAGGGTATGATGAGAAAACAGGAACAGGTTGGATGATTATCCACGGTTGCACTGAATGGCTCAGCAGGCTCAAAAGGCCAAACTCCTGCTCCTTTTCTTTGCTTAAACTGTGCTTTTAACGTACACTTTGTGCCTCCTGTGAGTGACTGAAAGAACTTGAAGAAAAATATCAGAGAACTGAACAGCTTGAGAAACACTAAGGAATGCCCCACTGAATCCTGAGGACTGGTGCTACTAAACTGTTTCCCCAGCATTATCTTTTCCCTTCACTCCCAACACCAATTCTTTTATCAGTGTGTATCTGAAAGGGGATTTAGAAGGAGTTACAGCTTTAACTATGTTGACAGTTCATAGATTCTAACCACAAGTCAGTGACTATTTATCTATAGTAAACAGTAGCTCGTGAAGTGCACAAATTGGGTTCGTGTTTTCGGTTAATCCAAATCTATCAGACACACAAATGGGGCAAATTGCATTCTTGGATAAAATTTTAGCATTTGTAATCCTTGGTTTGCAAAAAGAAGCTGGAGACAGACTAGTAATATCAAGGACCAACTTTGAAATGATCAAAGTTATGCATATTACAAAATCAAGGAGTTTTTTTGTCCAGAAGAAAAAGAACTGTAACAAGAGCAAGAAATCAAAGTATTAGGTATCACAACATCTGCAGATCAAAATGTGTAATCCAGAAATAAAACCAAGCACAGTAATAGGAAATGTTCTAGTTGGTAAGGGATAGTTGCTCACCAGAAAACAGATAAAACAACAAGAGTCAAGTGGTAAGGAGCCTGATTTGGAGTAGTTTATATGGATGAAAGGCCTTGGATCTTATGGAAAGGGGAAACTAACTTGCTAAATGCTACTGAAAAGAAGGTATGGATGACAGTGCAAAGAATCAGACTGACACAATAAATAAGTGCCAAGAAGATTGAACATGAAATTTACTCAATGCAATTAAGAGCAGAAAAGCTGAGAATAGGGCACATGTTAAAAAGATGGAGAATTCGAAGAGAAGTTATGGAGAGAAGCTTTCAAGGGAACAATAAAGAAAACGAGGTGATAGGAAAAGGAGAGAATACATTCATGGAAAGACTGGAATACAATAGCAGACTTTCCATACATCCCAGTTAAGGATCTGTGTTAAATTGATGAAAATCAAACAAACTCCTTGGGTCAATGCCCAGTAAACCACAATGCACATCACTGCAGAGATAGCGAATACCAGCCAAAACAAATAGTTGGTTTGTTGATTCATTTTGAAAATCGTGGGTGCCAAGAAAATATGCAGACAATTTCAATTATATCACAACAGTTGGAAGGAAATTAGAGGCAAGTACGCAGGGGGCTCAGTGTCATTAGCAATTCCCAGTCACCTTTTATGGTGCTAAAACAGAGTCCTTAAAAAGCAATAAATACTGCAGAATAAAAGATGGTCTGTTTTAAAATGTTCCACCTACACAAATATATTTTAAAAATTACAAGAATGTCACAGAGTGACATTATTGTACGTTGTTTAGACAAGATGGCGGCAATACTTTGGTCTCAGTCAACATACAACTGCCGACAAGTTTTCTGAAACATGGAACGTACTTTTACAAATGAGAAATGAGAAAATCACAAAAGATAAAGTTTGTGAATACCCATTAGATAGTACAGAACTCTTATTTCTGAAAAAAACAGACATTTTGACAAAGCTTTTCATCTTGCACTGATCAGGACAATTCACAATATCACTAACTTAAGGGAAAAGCACAATTTATATTGCAGGAGAGAAGACTGATCACTGGTTGGCAAATAGACTTGGACTGGCAGAGACATTGCCCTGAGAAATGAAACCAGAGAATGGCTGTCACCTATTTTACTGATTTGATAGAATCCCCAGAGTGTGGATGCAGGTCATTCAGCCCATCAAATCCACATGACCTTCTGAAGAACATCCCACCCAGACCCACCTGGCTAACCTATCCCTGTAACCCCGCATTAACCATGGCTAATCCACCTAACCTACATATTCCTGGACACCATGGGGCAATTTAACATGGCTAGTGCACCTAACCTGCACATCTTTGATCTGTGGGAAGAAACTGGAGCACGCCGAAGAAACCCACGCATACATAGGGAGGATGTGCAAACTCCACACAGACAGTTGGCAAAGGCCGGAATTGAACCTGGGACCTTGGTTGTGAGGCAGCAGTGTTAACCATTAAGCCACCATGCCACACTGTACAAGCACAATTGATGTTCATTCTGTCTGCAAAAAACAGGGCCTTACACATTAATACACGTAGCTTCTAATACAATCAAATGCATCACACCAGAGCACAAGTGAATCCTAAATTGGTCATCAGCATAATTCTTGGCACACTCAGGATTATCCAGCAAATGTTGTCTAATGGCAGGATCATATCTAATGTTGGACGCTGTAGCACATTTTGCGAACATGGGCTAGTTAAGATCATCAATACCCTGCTTGCAGTTAACAACTAAAAGGGATAATGCTGTGATATGAGCCATCAGTTTTTGGGACAGACAGAAAACTGAAGCAACTCACTCAGGGTAGTGTGCTGGAAATGAAATCCTACTATTCATAGGATTATCATAAATGAGAGAAGATTTAATTAAATTATCCAAAGGCCCCAAACTACATGACTGCTTTTAAAAAACAACACACTAGATCTCTACATTTAACAAAAAAATAAATATTTATTGCAAGCAGAACATTTTTATGTGAATGGTAGAAATAAAACACCCGTGACTAACTTACGCTGCAAATACTACTCCTTTTAAAAAAAACATACACATACAAACACAAACAATTAAAAAGTAAAATGGCACAAATGGGGAAAAAAAAAACAGAGAAAGTCAGTGGATCACAGTTCTGGCATCAATCTGGATTATGGGTGATGAGAAGTTTTTCTTAGTTCACTTCCAGTTCCTTTTGACTTTGAGGACACCACAAGACTGTAGACATCAATTTTCACGCTTTCACTCACTGGTTGAGGATTTCCTCTTTCAGTGCCTCTGAATGTTTTCATTTCAATAAGGGAATTTGAAAAGAGTGAGTAGACAGCTACCTGGAATTTTCTTTCACTTCTCCACTCAAAAAGAGAGGAATAGGGACAGAAAGGGTGCTTTCTTCTTTGCAAGGTGGTTGTCACTGCCATATTGTCCAAACAGAGCTTTTGGCCACTTGTCCAATAACAATCACGAAGTTGTTACTATGCTGAATACTTGAAGACACATATACACGCAACTGGTCTTGGTTGAAAAACCAATACAAAACTGCCCTGAACACATCCAGCAGGGGTGTTCAGCAGCATCCCCAACTACTTGAGTAAAGCTAAACATAGATACAACACACGAGTCCAACATTTTTGTCCATGGTCCCTTGGTTGAAAGGAGTATTTTTTTTTCAATTTTTAAATCTACAGTCCAACAATAAAAGTGGTTCTTATGTTACACACCTGGCATCAAATTGGCACCGAAATTCATATACCACATTATCCAATTATGCAAAAATCAGAGCATCTTTTAGTTTGATAACAGTATTCTGTTAATGACAAATATAATTCATCTTACGACTGTATAGTTATAGAATGAAGCAGCTGATGTCATCTGGTGCGCAAGACTTGGCAGTACAGAGATACACTGGGACACTTTTCAGGACTAAGAGTGACGATGTTAGAGTCTGTACAAAATACAGCAAAATATGGTTTGAACAACTGGTAGGAGGATAATCAACAGGAGCGTATCATGGGTGGTTTTTTAAAACATTAATTCATGGAAAGTGAGTAGTTTACAAGAACAGGAGTAGGCAGAATAAACGCAGAATGACCCAATCACTGGAGATTCCAGAACCAGGGGTCACAGTCTAAGAATACGGCGTAGACAATTTAGGACTGAGGTAAGGAGAAATTTCTTCACCCAGAGATCAGTTAACCTGTGGAATTCTCTGCCACAGAAAAGCTGAGGCCAAAACATTGAGTGTTTTCAAGGCAATAGGTATAGTTCTTGGGGCTAAAAGGACTGAAGGGTATGGGGGAAAAGCGTGAAAGGGTACTGAGTTGAACAATCAGCTGTGATCATCCTGAACGGTGGAGCAGGTTTGAAGGACTGAACGGCCTTCTCCTGTTCCTCTTTTCTGTGTTTCTATTTCCTGCTCCTCATGGCTGTAGGCTAGCATTTACTGCCCTTCCCTAAATGCCCAAAGCACAATTAACAGTCCACCATAATGCTGTGGGTCATATGAAACAGGAACAAGTGCAGACCATTTGCCTTCTAAAGAAAACTGAAGAACTGCAGATGCTGTAAATCAGAAACAAAAAGAAAAATTTCTGGAAAAGCTCAGCAGGTCTGGCAGCATTTGTGGAGAGAAATCAGTTAACGTTTCGGGTTCAGTGACTCGTCGTCAGAACTCTGGAATTAAGAAACAATTATCGGAAAACCTTCTGATTCACTAACGTCCTTCCGGAAGGAAATCTGCCATCCTCACCTCGACTAACCTACATGTGACTCCAGACCCACAGCAATGTGGTTGACTCTCAACTGCCCTCTGAAATTGCAAAGTACCAATTGCTACAAAGTCTCAAAGAAATGAAATCGGACAGATCACCTGATAACGACCCAGGCACCAGAAAAAAAACAATGGCAGCAACAGCCCTGTCAACCCTGCAAAATCCTCTTTACTAACATCTGGGGGCTAGTGCCAAATTTGGAAGAGCTGTCTCACAGACAAGTCAAGGAACAGCCTGACATAGTCACGGAATCATAACTTATACATGACATCCCAGACACCACCATCACCATCCCTGATTATGTTCTGTCCCACCGACAGGACAGACCCAGCAGAGGCGACAACACACTAGTATACAGTCAGGAGGGAGTTGCCCTGGGGGGTCTTCAAACTTGACTCTGGACCTCATGGCGTCTTGTGGCTTCAGGATAAACATGGGCAAGGAAACCTCCTGCTGATTAGAATCCTTGGCTGATGAATCAGTACTCTTCCATGTTGAACAACACTTGGAAGAAGCACTGAGGATGGCTAGGGCCCAAAATGTACACTGGGTGAGGGATTTCAATGGCAACAACCAAGAGTGGCTCGGCAGCAGTACTACTGGTTGAGTTTGTTGGGGCCCAAAGGACGCAGCTGCTAGACGGGGTCTGCAGAAGTGTTGAGGGAACCAACAAGGAGGAAAAACAAATTTGACTTTATCCTTACCAATCTGCCGGCTGTAGATGTGTCTATCCTTGACAGTATCACTAAGAGAGTGACTACACACAGTCCTTGTGGAGACAAAGCCCCGCCTTCACATTGAGAATAATCTCCATCATACTGTGTGCCACTATCACCATGCTAAATGGGACAGACTTTGAACAGATCTAGCAACTCAAAACTGGGCATCCATAAGGCTCTGTAGGGTCATCAACAGCAGAATTGTACTTCAGTACAATCTGTAATTTCATGGCCCAGCATATCCCCCACTCAACCATTACCATCAAGCAAGGGGAACCAATCCAGGTTCAATGGAGAATGCAGGAGGCATGCCAGGACCAGCACCAGGCATGCCTGAAAATGAGGTGTCAGCCTGGTGAAGCTACCAAACAGCATAAACAGCAAAGAGACAGATCTCAGAATGAACAGATCAAACCTAAGCTCTGCAGTCCTTCGACATACAGTTGTCAGTGGTGGTGGACAATTAAGCAACTCAATGGAGGCAGCAGCTCCACAAAATATCCCCATCCTCAATGATCAAAGAGCCCAACACATCGGTGCAAAAGATAAGGCTGAAGCTTTCACGGCAGTCATCAGCCAGAAGTGTTGTGTGGATGATCCACCTTGGCCTCTTTAAGTAGTCCCCAACATTACAGATACCAGTCTTCAGCCATATCAATTCGCTCCACATGATATCCAGGAAAGGTTGGAGACAGTGGACACTACAAAGGTTATAGGGCCTGATAACATTCTGGCAATAGTACTGAAGCCATGTGCTCCAGAACTTGCTGCTCCCCTAGCCAAAATCTTTCAGTACAGTGACACAGTGGCATCTACTCAGCAATGTGGAAAATTGAGGTTGGTTGGCTCACTGAGCTGGTTTCTTGTATCGCAGACGTTTCGTTACCATGCTTGGTAACATCCTCAGTGCAGCCTCCAATGAAGCGCCAACCAACCTCAACACCCACAACCCAAGCTACAAATCTACTCCAAAGCCTTAATGTGGAAAATTGCCCAGCTATGTCCTGTACATAAAAAAGCAGGACAAATCCAACCCGCCCAATTACTGCCCTTTTAGTCTACTCATGATCATCAGTGAAGTGATGGAAGGTGTCATCAACAGTGCTATCAAGCAGCACCTGCTCAGCAATAACCTGCTCAGTGACGCCCAATCAGCTCTTGATTTAATTACAGCCTTGGTCCAAACATGGACAAAAAAGCTGAATCTCAGGAGGTGAGTGTGACAGCACCTGACATCAAGGCTGCATTCAACCGAGTGTGGCATCAAGGAGCCCTAGCAAAACTAGGATCAATGGGTATTGGGGGCAACTTCACCAGTTGTCGGGAGTCATACCTTGCACATAGGAAGATGGTCACAGTTGCTGGAGGTCAGTCACCTCTACTCCAGGACATCTCTGCAGGAGTTCCTCAGGGCAATGTCCTAGGCCCAACCATCTTCAGCTGTTCCAGCAATGACGTTCCTTGCATCCTTAGGTCACAAATTGGGACTTTTGCCAACGAGTGAATAATGTTCAGCACCATTCACGACTCCTCAGATACCAAAAGCAGTCCATGTTCAAATGCAACAAGATCAGGACAATATCTGGGCTGACAAATAGCAAAAGATATTTGCTCCACACAAGTGCCAGGCTATGACTTTCTCCAATAAGTAACAATCTAACCACCACGCTTTGATATTCAATAGTGTTACCATCACTGACTCCTGCACTTTCAGCATCCTGGGGGTTATCATTAACCAGAAACTCAACTGGACTTGCCACATAAACATTGGCTACAAGAGCAGGTCAGAGGCTAGGGATACTGCAGTGAGTAAGTCACCTCCCGACTCCCTCAAGTCTGTCTATCATCTACAAGACACAAGTCAGGAGTGAGATGGAATACTCCCCACATACACCAACAACATTCAAGCAGCTTGACACCACCCACAACAAAGCAACACTCTTGACTGGCACTACATCCATAAGCATTTACTTCCTCCACCACCAACATTCAGTTCACACTGCTACTACCATCTACAAGATGCACAGCAGAAATTTTCCAAAGACCCTCAGACAGCACCTTCCAAACCTATGACTATGTCCATCTAGAAAGACAAGGGCAGCAAATACGTGGGAACACCATCACCTTCCTGTTCCCCAAGCGACTCACCATCCTGACTTGGAGATATATCATTTCTTCACTATCGCTGGGTCAAAATTGTGAAATTTCCTCCCTAATGGTATTGTGGGACAACCTACAACATGCGGACTGCAGCAGTTCAAGGTGGCAGCTCACCACCACCTTCTCAAGAGTAACTAGGAACGTGCAATAAATGCTGGCCCGCCAGCAACGCCCACAAACCACAAATTAATTTTGAAAAAAATATCACAATTCTCAGATGGAATTCTATCTCACTTACTTTAAGTGACTGTATCCTTAGGTTATAACTATGCCCCCTAATGCGAGATTCCCAGCTTTCTTTTGAATTACTCCAATGCTAGTAGATTACTTCTTCAATACAGGGACCAAAATTGTATTCAGGTTCTGCCTCAACAACACCCTACACATTTGTAACTTCCAAGTTTTTGAAATCCAACTCCAAGCAATGAAAACCAAAATTCCATTTGCCTTCATTACTTGCTGTATCTACATACTAACGTTTTGAGCACTGTGCACAAGAACACCCAGAACCCCCCCATGTAACGTGTTTTTGGAATCTCTCCTAATTTCAATAATACTCTACCCTTTGATCCTTCCAACTGAAGGGCATGACTGGCACACACTCCAACCTTAAACTCTATCTGCCAAGTTTTTGCCCACTCACTCAAACCCTCGCTGATTTTTCGTAATTTTGTTTTATCATTTTTGGAGCTGTGAGCTGAAGGTGACCTTCAGACTGTGAGCAGCAGCTTATTTTGAAGCAAAAACAAAAACTCATATTTGTTTGTGAGGCCACTCCTGGTAATTAATTGCGGGTTGATTTCTGTTTACATGCTCCATAGACAGTTTAACTTGGAGAGGCATTATGCTTCAACAGATGGCATATGCTGAATAAACAGGGTCCTCCATATGGAGACAACCAGTCTAACCACGAGAAACCGAAGCTTGAACTGCTTTTTAAACCATATGCATGTCAGAATGATTTTGGCTACCATAGCTACAAGATGGGAGATATGATTGCTCCCTGGTTGTCCTCCCATTATCAACCTTTTGAAAGCTTGGGGAATAAAATCTCAATTATTAAAATTAACTAAATGTTCCTTGGAGCCCTTTAGAAACTATCTGCATGCATCAGTGTCTTCAGAAACCAAGCAAGATACAATCCCTGCACGTGTTTACAGATGTTATGGATCACAAAGTATGTTCAGGAGAACTGGCCAGTTACATCTCATTTTTTCCCTTTTGAGTTAGCCCTTAAATACATCTGACTTTGAGAGAATGGGGTGCTAGAGTCAAAAAAGATTGCATTTAAAATCATTCAATTAAATTAGATTATATGCAGCTTAACTCTACTAAAGCTCCAGTATTATTTATAAATTGTTATATCTTTTGTTTAAGTTATCAACTGCGTGCCTGTTATTGGTTATTCACAAAGTCTGGTTAGAAAGCATTTTGGGTGAATTCAGGGTCACTGGAAATTTTACTGTGTTGTGAATGCAGAGATTTGGCTACTGATTTGATTCAGCTGTCTGTCTCTTGTCGTGACAACCCCTTGTAGATTCCTTACAACGTGCTCTCTCAGCTATGTTTTTCAACAGCAAATTTGGATACATTATATTCTGCCACCCCACCATGAAAGTCAATACTATAGGTAGTAAATAATCAAGGCCTCACAGCACTTCACTACTTATGCCTTCCCAACCTGAAAGACTGCCATTAACTCCAATTGCCTTCTGAGTGTTAACTAAACTTTAATCTACACTAATAGTGGTAGTGACAGTCCTAGCTTGTGCAATTTTTTTTTGTGGCACCTTACAGGATACCTCCTGAAAATACCTCAAAGTCTGACCAGGTAAGGATGGTAGATTTTGCTCCCTGAAGAAAAAATCCTCTCTTTTCTAAAGGGCATTAGTGAACCAGATGGATTTTACGAACATCCAGTGGTCACCATGAGCTTAGTATTTTTTTTTAATTCCAGATATCTGTTGAATTGAAAAAGTTCACTACCTGTCATGGTGGGAGACAACCAGGTGCCCCCTCAATGACTTTATATTTCTCAAACTATGCACAGTGATTGCAAGAAAGCTAGTACTTGTTAACAACTTATGATTTAAGGGCCCTCTTGTGGCACAGTGGAAGCATCACTACCCCTGGGCCAAGACAAAAGAGTTCAAGTCCCACCTGCTCTTGAGGTGTATAATAACATGTTTGAAAAGGGTGCTTAGAAAAATAGGTTAAATAATAAAGAGAAAAACAAATTAACACGTCTCCTCAGACCACTGCATAGCCTGGTCTAACATTTCTCAGGGAAGTAAATAAAACTTATCAACGGATATAGGTACCTCAGGTTCTGGATTATGAGTTCAGTAACATTACCACTACATAACTGCTTCCCCTACGGTTTACTGATGGAAAAAAGACTTGCATTATAGCAAGAATCTACAATGCTGCCAACCAGCTGAAAGCATGACGGTCACATTGTTGTAAACGTTTACATAATTTGGCATGATTTAAAGGGACTAAATCGATGATATATATGGCCAAACCCTATTCAAATTTGCTTGTCTTGTGTCATTGCTTTCACAAATACACCAGAAACATCAACAATCTCTAATTAAAGCCAAAGCCAACTGAAATCATTAAATATCTTTAAGTCACAAAGTTAGAAGAATGAGGGTTAAAAGACAGTTCAAACTGAACAACTTTACCCAAGGGTAAAACAGACAGGCAGGGTGACTGCGATGGCTGATTGCTTCAAAAAAAAAAAATTGAGTTGGCTATGATTCATGAAAAGCATCTAACTGGACTATGAAAAATACCACGGAATGCAACACAGACTTGCATTAAAAAAAAATTTTCATGGACTTTTTCATTCTACTTTTGTATATGTAAATATTCCAGACATTTACAATACATGGATTAGATCTCAACAGCAGATGTAAGATCAATCCTCAAAGCACAGCAAAATCATAAGGAATCGAGTTCACCTGTAGTAATAGGTAGCTGGACAAATTCAAGTCAAGAAATAGCACTGCTTTCTGCATGTTAAGTGCTAAGGGTGCAGCAGTTATGGCAGCAGTAACAGATGTTTGGTTGCAAACTGATTTTGCCCATATGAATGAGTAATGCACCAAAACACATTTTTCACACAGCTGAAACCAGAATATTTTACCGTCTTTAACTAGATGGCTCTTTAAATGTTTAAAGGTAAAATGTGTAATGGTGGAAAGCAAAGCAAAGAACGTGTCACTGCATAATCTGTACTAACATCTCTCAGGAAAGTGAACATAACTTATCAACAGATACAGACGACTGCTTCATGAATCCAGAAAATTCCAGCCTTAAGAGCATAAATCTGCCATTGCCTCCCAACTTCTTGGCCAAGCTCTAGCCATTGGATCAGGGGCAATTAAGAACTTCAAAAAAAAAAATGACCAATGGCAGCTGAGTTTCAAGTTAGAGACCATTGATAAGAAGCAAGAGAACAACCCAACTGTTCTAACAGCCATGTTCATGATGGAGGAGGCCTGGAAGATGGTAACAGATACCATAGTTGACATCTGCTTCTACCATGTTAGATTCAAAGATGCTACAATAACACAATAAATAACAATGCTGATCATGAGGAACAACAAGGTGAAGGCTAACCAACCAGATGACAAGGTTCATTTTTCTTGCATGTGGGAAGCTGGCATAGTTAAGTCCAGCAGAAGCAACCACAGAAGCTTCCAATGAGGTCAATGGCACCATATATTCCACAACAGAACTGACAAATAGATGCAGTACATTCTTCAACTCCAGAGGCCAATGACTCTGATATGTTCAATGAAAGCCTGCTGCTCACCAGGCTACTTCCCCAGTTGAAGCTGCAAAGGGTGAAGAGATGCTCTAGGATTTCACACTGCAGCATGAAAACACTGAAAACATGCCTGACTCTATTGGCAACATGGCAGATTGTAGCACACTGATCTAAAGACAGCAGCCAAACACAAACAGATGAGTTTTTCACAGTAACTCCCATTTTTAAACACCTCTTAGTGTAAAGAGTCAGGTGTGAACAAATGAAATGTAATGTCACATTTATTGTTTCATTGTTTGTGCAATGCAAGCCAGTCTGTAGCTGTTAGCTGACAAGTGTAAAGAGATTGCATTTTTTCAAACCCACAACAGTCTGAAAATCCACTAATATCAAAATCCACAAGGTTCTAATGACAAATATACATAATGAAAACCCTGTGTTTAACTAACCAAGCTGCTTAAGTGATTAAACTGGTTACTATCCTTTCCATACCCAAAGATTCTTTCTTGCCCGTGAGAGTAAGCTATCCCCAACTCCCAGGTCTAATTTAAATCTAAGAACAGCACCAGTGGCAAAAAAAAAATCAATTTCACAGTGGAAGATACTACCAGATTCTGAAAAATGAAAGAGAGATTTTCAAAGTACTTTCCATCATGACATCCACAAAGCACCTAAAAAGATATTGCACATGTCAAAGTGCTTTATGCTATACTTACACAGGTGCCTGATACTGCTCCATTCCCACTTTGGCAAATAATTCCTCTTCAGTGTCAGATTCGCCACCAGAACTGCTCTCTGTAACATCCGAATCAAACGCATTCTCACTGAACCGTAGCTTTGAGTCAGAGCTTGAAACAAATTTTTCAATCCCTTTAGACACTGAACTGCTCTTAAAGAAGTTTGCCAATGTTTCCGAAACATTTTCACCTCCCTTGCGTGAGGTAGAATCTGATTTACAAGTGAAAGCCAACTGCTGATTTCGCAGTGACCCATCCTGACGTTTCAGACAGTCAAAATTGGGAAGTCTGTGTACAGTTTTGTCCACAAATCCTCCAAGTTGCTGTTGGACGTGACGCTCCACCTGCTTTGCCTGAACAACTTCGAGTCTTTTCCGAAGCCTACAAGCCCTTCTTTCAATTTCACTTTGCCTAGTCTGAGCCAGCAGCGTCCTACTATGAACCTCAGTATCCAGAATGTTCATGGGACTTGGTTTTGAGGCAAAAGACTTGCACTCATCAGAATTAGCAGAAACTGCACTTACTGAGCCTCCTGTTGAAAATAAAGGCTCAGTATTAACAATACCATTTTCTCCAAATTTTGGGTGTCTGATGGCCCCAGATTTGGATAAATCCTCTGTTATAGGGTTTAATTCTTCCGAAGTGTTTTGTTCTCCTGCCACTTGCCCTGTTGTTATATTGCTATTCAAAGCCAATTTGCTCGAATCTTCTACTTGGTTGGACCCAATGTGTGGCAGTCCTGGGGAAACTGCCTTTCCCACAATTTCGGCACTATTCAGATCAGAATCTGAGCGTATATTAACAGCAGGCTTCTTGGCCAAGCCATTGACTGGTGGTTGTGGGGGTGAGGGCAGTGAAGGCTGGTTACTACTTGCACTCATTGTTTTCAAAAGGCTAGGAGAAAATTCCAAGGCAGGTTGCCCGTCAATCAGTTCTGCCCTAATCACACCTGTGTCCAATAATGAATGCGACAGTATGGTATGAGACTTGATGACTGCGTGCTTGCTGAAAGATCCTTGTAGTTTCACTGATTCTGGGGGAGGAGGTGGACGAGATGCTGCATCAAGACAGCGGTACGGGGATACCAATTTGCAGTGATCTTCACTCCGGGAGTTATTCCGAAAATCGCGACTGTGGTCGTCTGCAAAGGCTTTCCTTTTCGAATTGTTAAGGGAATTGCTGTTGTCACGGTCCGTTGTGCCTGATGGAGAGAGGGAGGAAGATGGCGCCGCCAGCTTGAATCTATGGTGAGCTTCAGTTGCCGCTTCTGTGAGAGCGGGCGCCATCGCAGCCATGCAGCGCTGAGACCCAGACACACTGGCCTCTCCAACCACAGAGGCCAGCTCCACTCCCTCCTCCTGCTGCTAGCCTGTAATGAAACAAAACAAAAGTTAGAACCCCATCACAAACACTTATTGACATATCCTTCAATACCAACTATTCCTTCTTATTCACAATATCATAAATACAGTATTATTTTAGACAGAAAACTCCTCAGTTTCCACATATCTTTTTGTATTATTGATTCCAAATTACAGGATAATTCAAACATTTACTGCAAAACAAAACTGAATTCTGTGGACTACTGGATTAAGTGATACTCTCCTTCAAAAGACTATGAAATGGTCACTGAATATCAAGAGGTTAACAAATCAGAAATGATTGCGTCAAAATATCAAATTCATTCTGCACTAAAATCACTGTAGCAAACTGTGCTGCAGGGTCTTGTTGGTCAATAGGGATAGAAAATGTGCAAGACAGCACTCTCAAAAATAAGCGTGGGGAACATAATATTATTACAACAATTCCAGTATTACCTGAAATTTTGCACCCTGGCTGAAGATAACAGAGGCCATGAGCTTCAAGCAACTAAGCCAAATAGAATTTAGCACCAGACTTTTCATATTAAAATAAACACTGCTTTCTCAAGACAATTTTTAACTTCCTCTGCTTCAAAAATCACTATTGCGTTGCCGAATTAAAATTATTTAAAAAGATGTCAGGGAAAAGAAAATATCTTACAATACATTACTAACATTATTAACACTGAGATCACATGATGGTGCCAAGGGTGGAATCACACACACAAGCCACGGCTCAATGTTCTCCTCTCCTGAGAGCGCTAACCGATCTTTGGTTCTGATTATATTTTCTAGAGCACCCTGCCCTGCACAAATAAAATTATGTATAAACTTGCATGTCTTTATCTTGAGCTGACTTCCTCTCACAAGGTTCTCATGATGAGGTGGTAACATTTTTTTAAAATTGCATTCACTTTCTTGAATATAAATAATTTGATGTTCGATGCCTTCCCATGTCTCATTCACATTAATTATTCCCGAGAAAATTTTGATAATTGACTACTTGTCAGATAGAAGAGTGAACAAAAGTGAAAATGCTGACTGATTTCCCAAACCCTTCCAAATCATGAGCGACTTCAGCAAGTTCAGCACAGTGCTCTTTCAGACAAAACCATTCCCTATCAGGAACAAGAACAAAGTTGCTGGAGAAGCTCAGCAGGTCTTGCAGCATCTGTGAAGAAAAATCAAAGTTAATGTTTCAGGTCCAGTGACTCTTCCTCAGAACTCACTATCAGGAGGTGGGGGCAAGAAAAAAGAAACATTCAAAGGGCTAACTTTTGTGTCATCTAATATTCTATGAAGTTTTCATCACCAAGTAAAAATTTCATTTTTTTTCTTTGAATACATCATAAACTCTGGACAAGCTGTTTACAAATTCCGAAACTTTTCCAGGTATTCTGTGACTCATGGTAACCCTGATCCAAAGGGCAACATATCTGACAGTGCACACAGGTGTGGAAGGACATTCTGACCTGCATAAAGTGACAATGGCTCGAACCACAACCCCAGTCAGGAGGTGAGGAAGGACAAAATTTGAAAGCTGAAATTGCTGGTTAAAAACAGCCACATCATTTTGATCCCACAGGATTCCAAGTGACCTGCATGAATTGATCCAGCCTGGCTTGCCCCAGATGCTCATTGATAGGCTTCACCAGGTATATCCTCAGATTCTGGCTCCTCCAACTCAATCATACAGCTAATAACTTCATGGATCTTGAGCCAGGAATCCCAGGTTCAAGTTCCACCTGCTCCATTGATATATAATAACATTTCTGAACAGGTCAACTAGAAAATACCTGCAGCTGGTATCCTCCTTCTAATGTTTCTTCAGGACCTTGCTGTACACCACTTATAATTTCTGAAGTTATGTTCTCTAGCCCTTTTTTATCTGGAGAGCAGAAAAGCTCAGGAAAATGCAGGAACCATGAAAACAAGGAGCGATGGTCAGCAAACATGTCAGCACATAACTGGTAAGCAAAACATACTGCATATCCAGTAACTGCAAGGAATAGAAAAAGCCAAAGCAGCTTTTGTTCCTAACTGAATGTGGTTAGAGGCCCACCCCAAGCAGGTGGGTATTTGCTTGCCTGCTTTGAGAGATTGAAGCTCACATTCCAAAACATCAAATGATCTGTAACCCAAACTTCCACTGTATTAAAAACTCGGGGCACATATTGATGACCTAGATTAAGTGTAAAGAGTCAAGAAAGACAAGAAGGATTCGAGAATTATGGAAGAAGCTGTTCTGACTCAATTGGAAATCAACTTTCCAATCAGAAATGTAAGTAAGGTGATCGGAAAAAAAATTGCAGCTTAAAATTCAAGCAGGTAAAATACCAAGCTGTCAATTTTAAAGAAATTTGCTGTGTTCAAGTTTAGACAGCATACATGATCTGTAGTTTCAGTTTTACAGATTGTTCTACAGAAACTTGCCCACCGTGGCTTTGGACATGGAATGAAGGCAGAGACCATTTATTATTATTAAGACCTCAACTGACATTTTAACAAAGCTACAACAAAACCACAACACAGCAGATGCTAAAAACCTGAGATCAGTATAGAAAATGCTGGAAATACTCCAGTCATACAGCATCCAAAGAAGGGAGTAGCATCAAGAGCGAGAAAAGCAGTGAACATTTTAAATGAGGATACTTCATCATTGAAGCAGGCTCAAAATGGCTTACGTGTGTTCCTATTTTCCGTGTTTCTGTCAGAACGGAGGAAAGACAAATGCAACAGATTTTGAGCAAAGTGGAAAGGGAGGATTAGGAAGAGCAACAGGGAAGGCCTGTGAAGCAGTTTACAAAAAAATTAAACGACGAAAGGTTTCACAGCATAGAAATCAAAGACAGTTTTAATTATCAGTGCCAGGGACCTGGCTTTGATTCCGGTCTTGGGCGACTGTGTGGAGATTGCATGTTCTCTCCATGCCTGCCTGGGTTTCTGCCAGGTGCTCCAATTTCTTCCAAAGAAAGTCCAAAGACATACAGGTTAGGTGAATTAGCCACACTAAATGCGGGGTTATGGGGCACGCGTTTGGGGAGGGCGGGTGGAATTTGGGTGGAATGTTCTTTGGAGGATCATTGCAGACTCTAAGGGTTGAATGGCCTCTTCTGCACTGTAAGGATTCAATGATTCTACTGTACACAGTTTAGGTCTCTGTTTCAAGAAAGGACTTGATTGTATTAAACGCAGTTCAGAGAAGGTTCACCGTACTCATTCGTGGAAAAGGTGATTCCAATGAAACATAGACAGAGATGGTGGCAGGGTGACCAGGGGTGAAAACTGAATATCTAGCAGCATTCAGTTTTTGCAAAGGACAAGCAAAAAGGAACCCGAAATCGGTTGCATTTTGTTTAAAGAGGAAATTAATGCAACAGCGAGGAAGGATATTAGCTCCAGTGAAGTAGAATCTCTACAGAGCAGAAAACTATAGCGGGGTCGGGTACTGACCCAAAACTGTAGTGGTAATGTTAGGCGTTAAGCAGGAAATTAGAGATGCGAGCAATAAAGGTACAACGGTCATTATTTACAACTTGAATCTGCATAAACATCCAGGCTAATCGAATCAGTAACAACACCTTAAAAGAGTATTTAAGGAGAGCGCTAGGTTTTCTGGATCATTTTAAGAATCAAATAGAGAATAGACCAGCCTAGCCTGGTATTGTGTAATATGAAAGGAATAATTGTCAATCTAGTTGTGAGACCCCCCTTTGGGAAGAGTTACTATAATATTACAGAATTTTTCATTAAGATCTAGAGTAATGTTGTTGATTCTGAGACTAGGATCCTGAATCTAAATAAAGAAAACTACAGTGGTATAAGGCACAAGCTGGTTGTGATAAATTTGGGACCATTACTTAAAGGGATGACAGTGGATAAGCAATGGCAAATAATTAGAGTGCACGGAGGCACTGTAACCATTGTTCATTCTTGTTTGGCACAAAAATCAAATGGGAAAGGTGGCCCGACAACAGAAACTAGAAATAGTATTAGATTCAAGGAAGGAGCACGCAAAGTAGCCAAACGAGCAGCAGACCTGCCGACTGGGAACAGTTCAGATTTCAGAAGAGGAGGATAAAGGGATTCATTAAGAGAGGGGAAATACACAATATAAAAGTAAGTTTGCAAAAAAACATACAAAGCGATTACAAGAGCTTCCATTGATATGTGAGGAACTGAAGGAAATCAGTATTGGTAACGAAATGGTTCTGTGGAAACAGATGGGATCAAAGGCTGGTAAATCCCCAGGGCCCAATAACCTACATCAGAGCACTTATGAAGTGGCCCTCAAGTATCAGATGCATTGGTGGTAATTTTTCAAGATACTGTAGACTCTGTAACTGTTACTACGGATTGCAGGGACTAATGTTACTTCCACTCTTCAAAAACAGGAGGCAGAGGGAAAATAAGGAATTATAGACTGATTAGCCTGACATCAATAGTGGGAAAATTGCTAGAGTCCATTATAATATATTAAATAGCAGAGCACTTGGAAAACAATAAAAGGGAAATTGTGCTAGACAAATCCAAAGATTTTTTTTGATGTAACTAATCAAGCTATTAAAGAGGAGCCAGTAGATGTAGTTATCTTGGCCTTTCAAAAGGTTTTCGATAAGATCTCACTTAAGAGGTTAGCATGTAAAATTAAAGCATATGGGATAGGGATCGTGTACTGACATGGATACAGAACTGGATGGCAAACAGGAAACAAAGGGCAGGAATAAGTTTCAGAGATAGTAGGAACTGCAGATGCTGGAGAATCTGAGATAACAAGGTGTAGAGCTGGATGAACACAGCAGGCCAAGCAGCATCAGAGGAGCAGGAAGGCTGACGTTTCGGGCCTAGACCCTTCTTCAGAAAATG
>NC_063361.1:827122-853576 GCF_021869965.1 Rhincodon typus | reverse complement strand
CATTTCTGAAGAAGGGTCTAGGCCCGAAACGTCAGCCTTCCTGCTCCTCTGATGCTGCTTGGCCTGCTGTGTTCATCCAGCTCTACACCTTGTTATCTCAGATTCTCCAGCATCTGCAGTTCCTACTATCACTTTCAATCTCTGTTCCCTAGATCCTGGCCAAATTACTAACAGAAATGGTTCATTTCCATCTACGCTGTGCTTTTAGTCCATTGATTCAAGACACATTGCCAAGTCAAAAATTCAAAAGCAGCTGTTAAAGTGGCTTAATTCAAGCCCATTTGCAGCTCTTTCTGTATCAAGAGCAAAACGATTGCGACACAGGATCGTTCCACCATACAGAACCAATTCAATAAATTTGAACTTTAAACTGTGCATTACTCTGTCGTTCTCACTAACTTCAAAAATAGAGGAGAATGCCATTATTTTACAGCATACTTTTTATTAACACCCGAGGGGACGAGGCATGTGCCGTAGATCAAATATTCCGTACAGTCAAGAGATCCACATAATCAATGTGAAAACACATGCTAAGTAATAGAAATATAATGCAGGGAGTATACACACTGTTATACTTTATTTACAGTATAAGTCACAAATAACGCAACTTTGCCTTAAATAAAACTTACTGTCAGACTGAATACTTAGACATGTGTCTAAGAGACAGTGATAATACTGTAAACTTTGCAGTATTTGAAGTATACACTTTTTGCCAGTTTATCAAGTGCTGGTTTAAAAAGTTCCGGTTAAAACAAAGTTTGCTGTGCTATCAATAGAAAAGTTTAACGGTTCACGTCAACAAAAATCACAACTCAAAAGCCACAAATCATTTGCAACAATTAAAAAACTATAGTGGACCCAAGAACCACAGTCCACCCATTTTTGGTTTTGCCCAGGTGTCAACTTGAATTGAGTACACTCCTACTCAATGTTTCAAGTTTCTTTACATTAAATCCGTTATTAGTGATGTTGAGTAACCTTTCTCCTACACTTGACAGCAGCATGCACACTCAACTTCCACTTTGTAGACATGCGTATTTTTACACAGCACTCATTTTAAACTGATTCATTCCATCGTTTTTCATAAACCAACCTTGAACACAAGATTACATGAGTGAATGGAACCTGCTAAATTGCTGAATCCTGTGGTCAGATTCTGACCAATCAAAACATAATTTTCTGATTCCATCCAGAGGTACTGAAATGTTCTAACTATGCATCAAGAAGCCAGCGAGCTCCACAAAGAGAACAGCTGTGAGGTCTTAATCTGTTTGTGAGCCCATGATCTCGCAAATCTAAATCTACAGGATGGTATCCAGATCAACAGGGCAGTTCACACATTGGCACAAACACTGATATCAACGGTTGTTTGTACTCTTACAACCCAGAACAAATCACTATTTCCACACAGAGAGCTCTCGGTCACGTTTATGCTATATTTCCTAAAATCTATTTCTACTTTCCTGAAGACAGAGAATTTTACTTCACTAGCAACACTGACCACAAGGTTCAGCCAGGTTATTTAACTTCGTAAAGGGCACCACAGCTGATCCTAATTTAGCCTCATTTGAGATTAACAGATGAAAGACTCTTGCAGCACAGTGGAAGTTCCATACCTTAGAGATTGGAGGGCCAATTCAAGTCCCATCTGCTCCAGAGGCTTGTTCTAATATTGCTGAACAGATTGATTATAAAATATCTACAATAGCTACATGTGATAAAGAGAATTCATAACAGATGAGGGTCTCTTCTGGCACAGTGGTAGTGTCCCTATCTCTCAGTCAGGAGGGCAGAGTTCAAATTCCTCTGCCCAAGACTAGTGTCTAAGAATGCTGGTTAAAATATGAACAGATGAAGGACTCACCTGGTGCGGTGGTAGTCTTTATGCCACTGGGCCAGGAGAACCACATTCAAATCCTACCTGTCCAAGAGGTGTGTCATAACATGTCTGAACAAGAGGACTATTGTGGCCCACTGGTAGTGCCCCTACTTCTGAGGCAGAAGGCCCAATTTCAATGCCCACCTGCACCAGTGGTACGTCATAACATTGCTGAACAAGCTGACAAAAAATACCAATGTAAACAGATGAAATGGGTCGCTGACCAGATTTCAATGTTAGGAACTCTTGTATTTTCCCTTCAAAGCAGGAATGGAGACCAAGTACAGCAAGTTAACTAACAAGTATGTAATCCAAAAGCTTCCTAATTTAGATTGTTTCAACACTAAAACACTCAACTGTAGGGTCTCATTCCTCATTTAAGTGCCTGCCATTTTTGAATTAACAAAAGGAAAATTGTGCAAGTTACTGGTCTGTGATTTGACATTAACTATGTTCTAGTATTTCAATGTTCTACTCCAGATTTTCGAACATTAGAAAAGCGGCAACACCCTGTCACTAAAGTATCAACATTACCAACTCTAAAAATACCTTCAGTTTCAAATGCTTTGAATGGTTCCCTTGTAGTTCTCTCCTTTGTCCAAATCCCACTGCAAATATTACAACAAAATAATTATAAACATGGAGTCTCATACATTCAAAACAGTTCCACATGTGGAAATTCTCAAGCTACTCTCTGAAGATAACCAGTGAAATGGATATGGGAAGAACAAAGACACAAATGGAAACAAGCTCCATGCAGTAAACCTCATGCCACAGAACCCAATATTCATTGGCTCATCACTGCAATGAGATCCAAAGCACCTTGCTTACTTGAGAAGCATATGAAAAAGTCAAAGAAGGAAGACAACCAACCCACTCGGTGAATTTAAATAAATGACATATTGCGACAAGATATCAGTCCAAGTTAAAGCACCTTTCTCGTAATAAACAAATTTTTCACTCTACAATAGCAGCCACCTCACTGTGCACAAACAGGAGCTGTACTAACTGTCCCACAGCACCATCACAACACTGTTTGTAACACCCTCAACAGCCCTCTGCTTTCTTTCATCCCCAAGCAACTGGATGGAAAAAAAACCCAATGGTTTCTAAAGTTCATAAATGGAAATATTTTCTCCAACCAGAGCACTTGTGGTCCAATAATCCAGATAGGCATCTGAATATAGCAGTCAACAGCGTTGCTGTGGCAAAGCGTTAGTTTCTTACCTTTAGGTCAAAGGATTTGGGTTCACATTCTGCATGACCTAGAGGGGTGTCTGAACTGATTCATTAAAATACCCACGAGCAAACCATGCATTAAAAAGGACTGTTATGGCACAGTAGTGGTATCCTGTCTGCTGAACCAGGAGGCTCACTCTGACCTGCTCTTTCTCTCCTCCTCCAGGCATCCCTCGTAACACATCTGAGCAGGTGAATTAAAAACATCTACAGCAGTCAACGTGGAAACCTAGGTGGTCATCCTATATTTTTCGTGAATTAATAACAGGAATTTAAGGAGAAGAAAACTCATTTAGCTTAGAACATGCATTCTTGCTTGCCTATGTCTAACAGGGAGAAATAAAATTCAGATCAGAGTCCCTGTTTGGCATTCACACTGAGCGTTCTATTGGAAGGGGCATAGGGTAACTGAAGATGTGACCGGTCTTAGCTGTGACACCTGCACAGCTAAGTAACCTGCCAACACACTGCCTAGTCTCAAACACAAAGTTGTCAAGCACTGCAGCAGTGGAACATTTCAGAGGATAGCAAGCTACATTGACCACCATCTACTTTAAACAGCTGACCAAAAGACAGTCCTGTCCCAAAAGAGACCAACACAAGTGATTAACAAAGACTGTCACATGGCACACTCCAGAAGAAGGCAGCATCAGGCCAGGCAGACAATATCAGGCATCAGGACCACTAAATAATGGTTTCAGTCACTTAGTGGATGCTAGTCCTAGAGACTAATGTTTGTTAGACCCCAACAATACAGAATTGACATTGTTGCTCGAAAACCAACAAAGGAACCTAATCTTGAAACCATTGCTTGAAATTACCCTTGTTCAAACTTCTCTGCTCTTCATCCAACTCACCCAGTACAGCATCCAGTGAAACTATCAAAATTTCTGCAGCAACTTTCTACCCAGTACTCTCTCTCCCAAACATAACTTCAGCAGTTTCAGTCAAGGACCAGAATTCCATCAAAACCTTATCCAGTAGATGTGCCTCTTTTGGGAGACTTGATGGCAAGCTTTGCTCAAACTATTTGAGCAAGAAGAGGCTTTACAATATATTAAGATTTAGACGGTTAGCAAAAGCTCTAACTCTGCTCAATACTCTCATCAGTCCAAAAGATTGTGGCCAAAAGTAATTCCCTAAAACGTATTTGCTCACAGGTTGTGGGTGTCCCTGGCCAGACTAGCTTTCCTTGCAAATCCCCAGCTACTTGTGAAAATGGGGTCATGAGTAACTTATTGAACTTTCATGGGGTGCTGGGACATACACAGTGCCATCTGGGAATCCCTAAATTTTATCCCACCGTTGATGAAACAATACCAATATAGTTCCAGTAAGATTAGTACAGTAAATCCTCTGTATCTGAGGAATCATAAATTGCAAATCTGCCCATCTCTGCCAAAATTAAGTAACAGCAAAAATTAATACCCATGATTTTTAAATTATTTTTAAATGAGCTCCGCACTTGCAAATTTCATCATTCGTTGGGGTTCTCAGGAAGAGCCCTTGCAGAGATGGAGGAATGAATGTACATGGCATGGAGCAGAACTTGCCAAATAGTGGTGGTTCCATGCATCTGCCAACCTTGTCCTCCTAGATATAAGGGTCACATGTTGGGAAGGTGCTGTCATACCAACCTAGTTGAGTCACTGCAGTCAATTTGAGATGGTACACACTGCTGCCATTATGCGTCAGTGGTGAAGCAGTTGTAGGTGGTAGATAGAGAACAAAACAAACAGACTGCTTTGTCCTGTGTGGTAACAAGCTTCATGAACATTGTCAGAGCTGCAATGATCCACAAAAATGAAGTGTAATCCACCACATTCCTCCACTGAGCTTTGAAGATACTGGACAGGTTTTGGGAGTCGGAGACAGTAAGGAGTCAGGTGGTGAGTTACTGCAGGATTCCTTGCCTTTTATTGGTTCTTGTAGAGTATATAGATGGCTGGTCCAGTTCACTTTTGGGTCAAGAGTAACTCATATAATGCTGACAAAAGGGGATTTAGCGATCATAATGCCACTGAATGTCAAGCACAGATGTTCAGATTCTCTAGTTGGAAGTGGTCACTTGTGTGGTGTGAATGATTACTCAGAGATCAAGTTATAGTGGATCTGTCAATGTGCAACGTGATGAGTTCAATAAAACTAACCAAAAGTAAAACATTCCTGAGAAAACAATGACAATCAAATGGCAGAATGTAGCATTCAGGTTGAGAATGGGAAATTTGGGTTGGAAACATCTGTGTTGAACTTAAAACATACATTGTAGCAAAGATTAGTGGTAAACCACAGGATTAGAAAAGTTTTAAAAGCCAAAATAAAATAAAATGAGGGAGAAAATAAACATTGTGGGCAAACTAGCAAGTATATTCAAAGGGACAGTAAGAGATTCTTTAAATAAAAGTGAATGCATGATTATCAAGTTTGGTAATATAACAAAAAAATAGGTTGGAAGGCAAGTAAAGAGGATAACACAAAGTCTAATGGTTGAACAAATGCAAAACTTAGATGTAATATAATGCAGGAAAATGTGAGGTTATCCAGTTGGGTAAGACGAAGAGGATCTGTGTATTACTTAAGTTGAGGAAGTCTTCAGAACGTTGAAGCACAGAAAGATTTGGGAGCCCTCACATGTATCACAAAAAGTTAATATCTAAGTACAGCAGACAGTAGAGAGGGCAAATGGACTGCTAGCGTTTTTTTTGAAGGGAACGGAGTACAAAAAATAGGGAGCTTCTAAAACTCTGCAAAGCACTAATCAGACCTCTGCTGGAATACTGTAAATAGTTTCGGTTCCCTTACCTGAGGAAATATCTACTAGCACTGGAGGCTGTCCAGAGAAGGTTCACTAGGCCGATCATGGGTATGGAGAGAGTTTCTTATGAGGAGAGGTTGAGTGGGTTGGGCCTGTACTAATTGGAACCTAGATGAATGAGAATCAACCTTATTGAAAGGTAGAAAACTCTCAGGACTTGATTGGGTAGATGCAGAAAGGTTGTTTGTCCTTGTGGGATAATTTAGAACCACAGGGCATAATCTCAGAAAAAGGAGTTGTCCAGTTTGGACAGAAATGAGAACATTTCTTCTCTCAGATGGTCATGAAACTGTGGCAACTTTTTTTTTAAGCAGAGAGGCTGGATTGTTAAGTGTATTCAAGGCTGAGTCAAAGAGGTTTTTTAAGCAGTTAGGGAATCCAGGGTTATGGGGATAAGGTGGGAAAATTGAGTTGAAGTTTATTCAATCAGCCATGATCTCATCGAATGGCCCAACTCTAGTCTTACGGACGAATGGCCTGACTACAACCACTTGACGTCACCAAACAGAAACGGTAGCTGTGCCATACCATATGAATGACCAGACTCCCATCTTCAAGACTGTTATAATAGCTAGCATAAAAAAGACAAAGCTTTCCACAAGACAAAAATTCACGTATTTGCTAGTTCACTGTTCATTCCTTCGCAAGTAAATTCCTGACTCCAAGACCCACCAATTCAAATTTTATATTTTGACACCAGCTCCTTCCCAAATACTTTTTTAAAAAACATGGACAAACTAAAACTTGGTTCAGCAAGTATTTGCCAGCACTGTAATATGTAAACATTCCTGCTCTCAGACTTGAACATTCTCAGCTTTTTATTACTTTTATCCAAATTAAATGTTTCAAGTACAATAATGGGACTACAGACATACAATGTTCACTGAAGTCAAATAAAACACCATTACACAAACAGATTCCATTAAACTAAACCAAAAACATGTTTGCAGTTATATACTGTAATGGTGAAATATTCATGGTTAAGAGCTCTTGTCACTGGCAACAGGAACAATTTCACAAGATTATACAAGTGTATTCTAAATACTACAGCCTACTGCGATGTACTATTTCACAAGACAGAAAAAAACCATGTAACAATCTGTTCATAAATTAAACAACACATTTTAAAGAATCAAATCAACTGATAATACGTACAGGCCAATTAGTTATGGTGTAGACCTGTATTCTATAATTTCCTAGTTAGAACATCTTAGAGAACCTGGACCTACTACTGATGAGGAAACAAAAAGGATAATATTCCTCCCTAACTATGTCAACAAGAGTGTCATGGCAAGAGGTGACCTTTCAAACTGAGAGGTCCCCTTTGAGATAACACAACAGCAGGCCTGAAGGAAGGACAAAGTTTGGTGCAATATCACAAACACATTTGTTCAACATAAAGAGGCCTACCCAAGGAATTCAAGCCACAAATATAGTGCTCCAAAAATTTCAGACATTTCAACGTGATCATATTCCATATAATGAAAACTGTTTGAATGTAAAGTCAGTGACTCAATTCTCCCAAGCAACAGTCTGAGGTCACCCACAAACAGCAAGAAAACACAAAATTACTCAGCCCAGGGGACACCACAGCCCTGGGCTTTCTAGTTCCGGATTATGGTTAAATCCTGAGCTGTCCTGTGCAGCATACACTCTATAAAAGCATCTAACACAAACACACACAGAATTCTGATAAACTCAGCAGGCATGGCGGCATCTGTGGAGATTGAAACAGAGCTAACAGGGTGAGTTCAGTATGACTCTTCTGAAGAAGTCACACTAGATTTAACATGTTCATGGTTTTTCTCCCAACAGATGCTGAGTTTCTCCAGCATTGTGCTTGTTTCGTACTTCAGGTGTCCCCACTATTTTGCTTTTAATTGTAAAAGCATCCAGTGACCAATGTTATGGGGATAAATTATTGGGGGATTCCTCTTGTGGGTATACAGCAACAAAGGAAACAGAAAAAAGGTTTACAGAGTCATAGCAAACTTTCATCAGATCACAGAGAACTTATGCTTTCATAGCTCTAGGATTTGTCATATCAGAAAGGTGCAGGAAAATACATCAGACAGACAGGACTCACAAATTGGGCGGGAGGTTACACTGAAATGTAAAAAATAGGAAGAGGCCCTTCTAGCCTACTTCACCATTTAATATCATAGTGGATCATTCAACTTTATACCCCCTTCCCACTTTCTCCCCATATCCTTTAGCCTCAAGAACATGTGACTCCTTGAAAACATTCAAAGTTTTAACCTCAATCACTTTTTGCGCAGAGAATTCCACAGGCTCACCACTCGGCTTTTTGTCATTTGTGTAAATGATCGGGATCTGTCGATAGGAGGTATGGTTGGTTAAGTTTGCAGATGATATCAAACTTGGTAGTGTAGTGGACAGTGAAGGTTACCTCAGAGTACAACAGGACCTTGATCACACAGACAAACGGGCCAAGGAGTGGCAGATGGAGTTTAATTTTGATAAACGTGAAGTGCTGCATTTTGCTAAGGTAAATCAGGGCAGGACTTATACACATAATGGTAAAGCGCTGGGTAGTATTGCTGAACAGAGAGACCTAGTGGTGCAGGTGCACAGTTCATTCAAAGTGGAGTCGCAGGTAGACAGGGTAGTAAAGAAGGCATTTGGTACACTTGTCTTTATTGATCAGCGCACTGAAAATAGGAGTGGGAGGTCACGTTGTGGCTATACAGGACACTGGTTAGGCCACTTTTGGAATACTGCGTGCAATTCTGGTTTCCCTGTTCAATGACCTGGCCTCCACAGCACTCTGTGGCAGTGAATTCCATAGATTCACCACTCTCTGGCTGAAATCATTTCTCCTTTTTCCATTCTAGAAGGTCTTCCCTTTACTCTAAGGCTGTGCCCTCGGGTCCTAGACTCTCCTACCAATGGAAGCATCTTCCCAACATCCACCTTGTTCAGGTCATTCAGTATTCTGAAAGTTTCAATTAGATCCCCCCTCATCCGTCTAAACTCCAATGAGTATAATCCCAGAGTCCTCAAATGTTCCTCATGTTAAGCTTTCCATTCCTGGGACCATTCTCGTGAACCTCCTCTGAACCTGCTCCAGGGCCAGTTCATCTTTCCTGAGATATGGGGCCCAAAACTGCACGCAATACTCCAAATGTGGCCTGACCAGAGTCTTATAAAGTCTCAGTAGTACATCCCTGCTTTTATATTCAAGTCCTCTCAAAATAAATGCTCACATTGCATTTGCCTTCCTGACTACTGAATTAACCTGCAAGTTTACCTTGAGAGAATCCTGGACTAGAACTCCCAAGTCTCTTTGCACTTCAGACTTCTAAATTTTCTCCCCATTTAGAAAACAGTCCATGCTTTTCCTCTTCTTACCAAAGAGCATGACCTCACACTTTGCCACTTGTTTGCCCACTCTCCGAACCTGTCCAAGCCCTTCTGCATCCTCACCACCTCCTCAAGACTACCTGTCCCTCCACCTATCTTTGTATCATCTGCAAACTTAGCCAGAATGCCCACAGTTCCTTCATTTAGATCATTAATGTACAAAGTGAAAAGTTGTGGTCCCAGCACTGACCCTTGCGGAACTCCACTTGTCACCAGCTGCCATCCTGAGAAAGACCCCTTTCTCCCTACTCTCTGCTTTCTGCCTGACAGCCAATCTTCTATCCATGCTAGCACCTTGCCTCTAACACCATGAGCCCTTATCTTACTCAGCAGCCTCCTGTGTGGCAGCTTATCAAAGGCCTTCTTGAAGTCCAGGTAAATAACATCCATTGGCTCTCCTTGGTCTACCCTGCTCGTTACTTCTTCAAAGAATTCTAGCAGATTTGTCAGGCATGACCTCCCCTTGATGAAACCATGCTGACTTTGCCCCATTTTACTATACACTTCCAAATATTCAGCAATGTCATCCTTTACAATGGACTCCAAAATTTTACCCACAACTGAGATTAGGCTAATCGGCCTGTAACTTTCCATCTTTTGCCTTACTCCCTTCTTAAACAGGGGTGTCACGTTAGCGATTTTCCAGTCCTCTGGGACTCACCCTGACCCTAGTGATTCCTGAAAGATCACCACTGAGGCTTCCACTATCTCTTCAGCTACCTCCTTTAGCACTCTGGGGTGTAGTCCATCTGGTCCAGGTTATTTGTCCACCTTCAGGCCAATCAGTTTTACTAGCACCTTTTCCTTGGTGATGGCCACCATACTCAGCTCTGCCCCCTGACTCTTTTTGGGATATTACTCATGTCTTCCACCGTGAAGACTGACGCGAAGTAATTATTCCGTTCCTTAGCCATTTCCTTGTTCCCCACGACCATCTCTCCACCATCATTTTCCAGTGGTCCAATGTCCACTTTTGCCTCTCTTTGCCCTTTATATACCAAAATAAACTGTTACAGTCTTTATTTATATTACTAGCTAGCTTACCCTCATATTTAATCTTCTCCCTCCTTATTTCTTCTTTTGTTGCCCTCTGCTCTTTGTAAGCTTCCCAGTCCTCTGGTTTCCCACTGTCCTTTGCCACATTATGTGCTTTCACGCTATCCCTGACTTCCTTAGTCAGCCACGGTTGCCTCATCCTCCCTGAACTATGCTTCTTTTTCCTAGGGATGAATTTTTGCTGTGTCTCTTGAATTACTTCCAGAAACTCCTGCCATTGCTGTTCCACTATCTTTCCTGCTAGGCTCCTCTTCCAGTCAATTCTGCCCAGCTCCTCCCTCATACCTCTGTAGTCACCTTTATTCAGCTGTAATACCGTCATCTCTGATTGTATCTTCTCCCTCTCAAATTACAGAGTAAATTCTATCATATTATGATCACTGCCTCCTAAGGGTTCCTTTACCTTAAACTCCCTTATCAAGTCTGCCTCATTGCACAACACCAAATCCAGTATTGCCTGTTCCCTTGTGGGCTCCACCACGAGCTGCTCCAAAAAGCCATCTCGTAGACATTCCACAAACTCCTTTTCTTGCAATCCGCTACCAACATGATTTTCCCAGTTCACCTGCATATTGAAATCCCCCATGATCACTATGACTTTGCCTTTCTTACACACCTTTTCTATCTCCTGGTGCATCTTGCGCCCCAGCTCCTGACTACTGTTTGGAGGCCTGTACACAACCCCAACTATGTTTTTTTTATTTGCGGTTCATCAATTCTATCCACACAGATTCTACACCATCTGACCCTACTTCGTTTCTTCCTATTGATTTAATTTCATTTCTCACTAATAAAGCAACCCCACCCCCTCGGCCCACCTGCCTATCTTTTCGATAGGATGTATATCCTTGGATATTCAGTTGCCAATCCTGACCTCCTTGCAGCCACATCTCCGTGATGCCTACCATGTCATACCTGCCAGTTTCGATCTGCGCCACAAGCTCATTTACCTTATATCTGAATGCATGCAGTATAAGGAATAACACCTTCAGTCTTGTATTAACCCTCCCTCTTCTCATTTTCATTTGTTTTTCCAGTGTTTGATTGCTAGCCTTTTCCAAACACTGTCGTATTTGTGTCTGTGGAGACTTTAATAACCTCTCCTGAATTGTCCTTCCCTGTCATTTCTTTCATATTTTTCCATTTAGGTGTATCCACCACTACAGGTTTAAGGACGGAGGAGAAAGATTTAAAAGGAACCTAAGAGGCAACTTTTCACACAGGGAGTGGTGCATGCATGGACCAAGCTGCCAGAGGAAGTGGTGGAGGATGAAACAATTACAACATTTAAAAGCCATCTGGATGGGTGGGCCAAATGCTAGCAAGTAGGACTAGACTAATTCAGGATGTCTGATCAGCATGGATGAGTTGGACCATGCTGTACATCTCTATGACTCTGGGTGAAGAAATTTCTTCTAATCTCAGTCCTAAATGGCTGACCTTGTATCCTTAATTGGGAACACTTTTCGTGAGTTTACCCTGTCTAATCCTGTTAGAATTTTGTATGTTTTTAATCAGATTCCCTCACTCAGTTTTCTAAATTCCAACAAATACAGTCCTAACTAATCAAGGCTTGTCAATGCTGCCATCCCAGCAACAATCAGTCTGGTAAATCTTTGTTGCTCCCCTTTCTTCTCCATAACATCCTTCCTCACATAGGGGCATTAAAACTGGACACTATACTCCAGGTGTGGTCCCACTAAGGCCGTGTACAATTGCAGCAAAACATCCCTGCTACTTGAATCCTCTTCTTAAAATAGCCAACATACTACTTGCCTTCTTCGCCACTTGCATGCTTAACTTTCAGCAACTGGTACACAAATGATACCAAAGTCTCACTGCACTGCCTGTAGATTGGGAAAAGGGCATTCAGGCAATAATCCTCCTTCCTGTTTTTGATACCAAAGTGGATAACCTCAAATTTATCCACATTATATTTCATCCGCCATGCATTTGGCCATTTACACAACTTGGATTGTGGGATTGGGACGGACAAGTAGATGAGACACCTGCCTTGAAGGAGATAAAGGGTAGACCCTAAGTTGCTGGATATGGTTGGTGGGTGGGTGGCTGTTTGTATGGGGGGGAATACAGAGAAAGAGACTGGAGACTTCAGACTGAAGGTGGATGTGAGGTTGTCGGTTTTGGAGGAAATCGGGGGTGGACATGTGGGGGTGGGGGGAGTCAGGTTTGGACGCGGGGGGTCGTTGGTGGACACGGGGGGTGGGGGGGGCTCGACCATCACGTGCCCGGGAACCTGGATGATGTAACCGGCTGCAACAATGAGCTGATGGCCGCGGGCTGGGCTCGGCTTCTAGAAGGTTCAGAGCCCGCCGGGCCCCGGCTCCCAGGCACCGCCACGCCAACTGCGCCACGGAGAGTGGGAGAGCGGGGGAGGGGAGCTGCCCCGGCGCCACGGCTTCCGCGCACAAAGCAGCCGCCACGTGAGGCCAGGCCCTTGCTCCCCGATCACCCGCCTTCAGCCCCTGATTAAACAAAGCACTCACCGCACGTGAGGGAGCCCGAGCCGGGCCCCGGCCTCGGCCAAAGCAGCCACAGCTTCAGACAGTCTGTTGGTCGGTCGGTCCGCCCGCCAACACGCACACGGGCAAAGGCGGAGCCCCGCTCGAGCTAGCCCTTAAATCGACTCTACCAGGGGTCACTTCGATTTATCCGCCCGCAAAAACAGCAAAGGAAAAGCAAAAGCTGGAGGATTCGAGACGCTAGTCGGTCAGTCGTTTCTTTTTCGGAGCAACGAGAGCGCAGTAAGATGGCGGCGGGGCCTGGCACTGCTGGCTTACAGGGTGCAGCCTTTCCCCCGATAACAATGCAGCGAGAGCCGCGGCGGTGATGTACGAACTCCGCCCGGCCGCTGTGTGGCAGTAGAGCGCGCAGGCGCTCAGCCGGCCACAGCCCTGTGCCCGTTGGGGCTTGTAGTTCGACGAGCAACGGCGCGTCCTTTCTCCCTCACTACGCAGTCGCAATTCCAGTCCCACCACACCTCCAGACTACAGTTCCCAGGAGCCTCGGCGCTACCCCGTTCACTCAGCTGCATCCTCCGCCCCCACGGCTGAATAGTCTGGCTATTGGTTGAGGAGCAGGATGGCGCCATTCTGGTCAGACACACTTTGTAGGAAATAACATTGCAACAAACTCAGAACACGGAAATGCAGTAGCCGCATGTGACTGACAACCTCAGTGCATCAAAGCTGTACACATACACCGCCTTCCTGATTATTTCAAGCTGCAATCTAATTTATAAATAAAGTCAAGTTATACACTGAGAGCCTGCATTTGGAATCCTTGTTGCACAAGTGATAAAACTTCATAAGAAACAGGGATAGGAGTAAGCCATTCGGTCAGTCAAACAGCATAGAAACAGACCCTTCGGTCCAACAAGTCCAGATCAATTGTGTTCCCAAACTAAACTAGTCCCACTTGCCTGCGTTTGGTCCATATTGTCCCCCCTCCACGAACCTTTTCTATTCATGTACTTATCTGAACTGATTTCTCATTCACTTAAAATCGTGGCTGATTGTGGTCATAACTCTACCTTTGTGCCTGCCCTCCACATTAGTTGACCCTTCTGAATCAACAATTTGTCTCATTCACCACAGGACATATTCAATTACAGTCCCTTAACACTTACATCCCCTGTTCTTCCGATGCAGTTTGCAGGCTCCAGCCACCTCCTTTTCACCATTGATATGCAATCCATTTATATGTACACTACCCATCAGGATAATCTTGGGGTCTCAGCTTCTTCCCAAAAAAAAATGGCCTGAACCTTTCTTATCCACCACCACCCTCCTCTGCCTGGCCAAGTTCCTCCGCACCTTAAACAATTTTTTTAACGCCTCACTTTTTTCAGATCAAAGGTGTTGCCATGGGTACCTTCACAGGCCCCAGACATGCGTATCACTTGGTGGGGTATGCAGAACATGTTGGTTTCAGTCTTACTTGAGTCCATCCCCACAACTGCTACATCGCTGACATAACCCGTGTTGCTTCTCGCTCTCATTCTGAATTGGAAACATTTATCAATTTCGCTTCCCACTTCCACTCTGTTTTTACCTTCACCTGCTCCATCTCTGACTTCTCCCTCCCCTGCCTTGACATCTCTTTCCAATTCTGGGAGGAGGTTGGCACCAATATCTAGTACAAACCTACTGACTCACACAGTTACCTGGACTATATGTCCTCACACCCCACTTCCTGTAAAGACTCCATTCCAATGTCGCAGATTCTGTCTCTGTCACATCTGTTCTGACTATGCCAGCTTCCACAAGCTCCAAAATATCCACCTTCTTTCTCAATTGAGGATTCCCATCACTGCGGTTGACAGGGTCCTTTGCTCTGTCTAACCCATTCCCACAATTCTGCCCTCACCTCCACTCTTCCCTCCCACAATAGTGACAAGGTCCTCCTGGCCTCACTTCCCTCCCAACAGCATCAACATTTGAAGAATCATCAGCTGCCACTTTCACTACCTCTAAGGGGCTGCCACCACAAGCCATATATTCCTCTCCTCCCTGGTGAGCTTTCTTCAGGGACCATTTTTTCTCATACACCTTGAACTGATCATTCTCCTCTCCCAATGCCTCCCCACAACTGCACAGCATTTTCTCATGTAATCGTAAATTTAACATTTACCCATTTACTTGCTCCCTTCTCACTATCCAAGGCCCCAGACAGACCTTCCAGGAGAAGCAGTGATTTATCTGCACTTCTCTCAATCTAGACTACTGTATTCACTGCTCACAACATGGTTTCCTCTGTACTGGGGAGATGAAGCGCAGACTGACTGAGTGTTTTGTAGAACACCTGTGTTCTCTCTGTAAAAGTGATCTTAGCTTCCGGTTGCCTGCCACTTCAACACTCCACTGTGCTCACTAGCCAACGTCTCTGTCTCAGGCTTGCTGCAGTGCTCCAGCGAAGCTCAGTGTAAGCTGAGAGACCAGAATCTCTTTTTCTGTTTGGGGACCCTGCAGCCCTCAACACTCAATATTGAGTTCAATAATTTTACGGCCTGAGCACCTTCTTCCACATCTTTCCTCCAACCCCCACAACAGCAGGCCCTGTCATCACATGGGCTGCTGTAACAACCAAACCATCATCAGGCACAAAGGGTCCCCATGAGCAACTAGTGATTTTCCCAGGCTGATCGTTACCCATTCCTTTGTCTACCTAACTGCTGTTTTTTCTCTCTCTTTTACCTCCGTAAGATCAGTGGCTGTGGGAGAAAAATTAGACCATTCAACCCATCATCTGATTCACCATTCGATCATGGCTGATATGTTTCTGATATGTATCCAGCAATTTCTGTTTTGTTTTCAATAACAGTTTCCTCTGCTCACTGTAGAAGAGCATTTATAAACTAACAATCCTCAGAGAGGAAATGCACCCTCATTTCCATCTAAAATTTATCTTGAAACTCTGCCCACAAGTTTCTAGATACAAATAATTTCTTGTTAGTGCAGAACACCAACGTAGCTAAAAAGAGACTCAACATTTAAATTTTTTGTCAAGCACTCATCAGGACTGGGATGCAAGAAACCAAAATTCAGTTGAAAAACATCAAATTATAAAGTATAGGAAAAGGATACTGATTGGTTAAACCATGGTTGATACAGAAATGCAGCAGGAAATGTTAACTAAACCAACTTAGTTGATTGAAACCAGACCAGGCTGGAAGAAAATGATTGGTCAGGGTGTTGCCATGGGGAAGGCAGCAGGTATTTCTGTCTCCTTTTCTCTTTCCTTGTTGAAAAAAAATGCAAAGTATGGACAAAATCCTTTTGTCTCAAAGAACGGGGTCATGTGTGCAAACACATGTTGCAGCAAGCATGTGGCAAGACTGAGCCTGATAGCTAATCTTAAGTTGGTTTCCAATGTAATTCTCAGAATAGTTAAAATTACTTATTAAATGCACTGGATAGCAGAATTACATCTAATGTTGGACACTTTGTTCTGGGAATTTCCAAGCATGGAGTAGTTGATTATGGTTAGCACAATGGTCGTCATGGACAGTCAAAAGAAGTTTAATCGTGTAGCACATGCACCGTATGAATTCCAACACATATATTAAATAGAAAATTACAGTTGAGTAGTGGAGAAACAATTGTCAGATTTTTCAGCAATCACATCCAGAAAAGGAACTTGTTTGATTTTTCCATTTTTGGGACAGACAGCCAACAAACCTGCATCATATGAGTATTAATTTGCATTATTCATTTGTGCACTGGCAAAACGGTCTTTGAGCTTGAAGGCAGCACCTTTTCAGCGCACAATACCTTTCATGTTTACTGCAAAGTAGCAGTGTGAAACAGATAACTTAACTTGTTACTCAAACTTCAACAAACTTTCACCTTCCAGGTAAATTGAAATTGATTTGTCACCTTTCAGGACCAAAATTACAGCCTTAGGCCATTTCATACAATTCCATGAAATTCATGCAGCAATTATCATACAGGTTAATCCTGGTACATACTATCTCAATTTCAAACTCATATTGAGCAGGTGGCTACAACTGCATTGACAAGGTTGCTAAGAAATTTGATCATGTAGCACATGCACTGTATGAATTGCAAGACATATTAAATGTAAGATTGCAGTTGACAGTAGTAGAGAAACAACTGGCAGATATCTGAACAATTACATCGAGAAAAGGAACTTGTTTCATTTTTCCATTTCAATAGTAAAATTGAGCCCAGGCTGATGTTTATTAAGTTGTGTGTAGAAATTCATTGATGCAGTTTTGCATTCAAATGTTGTCCTTGTGCCAACTTTGTAACTGACCTTTGCTTTGAATAGGGTGGTGGTGATCCCATCCAAGACATGCTTTTCACAGTGACAAAGATGTTAGCAAGGGAAACAAATCAGCACTGACTTCTCATTTTGTACCAATTGTTGTTCCCTTTCTTAGTTTGGTTCTTGCATCCCAGTCCTGATGAGTGCAAGCTTTGCTCTTCTGAGTTCCTTTCATCAATGCTTAAATTCTAGATTCCCCCACTAAAGAAACATGCTCTTAGCAAATAATGTGCCAAATTCCCCTAGATTTTTACATGATTCAATAAAACCACTTCTCATTCTTCTACAATTCACCAAGTACAGGCTCAACCTGCTCAATCTTCCCTCGACACAACTGCTTCAACTCAGGAATTAGCTGAACAGATATTTTTGCAACTGTTTCCACTACCGAGAATACAAGTAACATTCCAGAAGTAGTGATACATCAGGAAATGGAAGAGTGGGAGAAACCCACGAGAATCAGAGTCATCAGAAAAGTGGTACTGAGTAAACGGTTGGACCTGTGGCTGACAAGTGGCCGGTATTGATGGACCTCATCCCAAGTTCTTAAAAGAAGTGGCTCATGTGATACTCGATGCAACGGTTTTAATTTTCCAAATCTTCCTTGATACATATATGGTTCCATTCGTGTAGATGTTAGAGAATGTAACTTCTTTATTCAAAACAGCAGGGAGACCGAAGCAGGAAATTGACCAGTTAGCTTAACACCTGTCCCAGGGAAAATACATAAAATATGGAACAGTACAGCACAGGAACAGACCCTTCAGTTCACCATGTCTATACTGAACATGATGCTATTCTAAATTAATCCCATCTGCCTGCATATAGTCTGTGACCCTGTATTCTCTGTCTGTTCATATGTAGATCGAAATGCCTCTTAAACTTTGCTATCATACCTGCTTCTACCACCATTTCTGGCAGTGCTTAGCAGACACCTCTGAATAAAAACTTTTCTTGCACATCTCCTTAAAACTTTCCCCCTCTCACCTTAAACCTATGTCCCTGAGTATTTGACATTTCCAACCTGGGAAAGAGATGCCGATATCCACCCTATCCACGCCTCTCATAATTTTATATACATCTATCAGGGTACCCTTCAGCCTCCGATGCTCGAGAGAAAACAATCCAATCTCCTTCTGGTTAATACAATACAATCCTCTTTTGAGCCCTCTCCAAAGCCTCCTCGTACTTCCTATACTGTGGCAACCAGAACTGCGCACAGTACTCCAAATGTGGCCTGACCAAAGTCTTATTACAGTTGCAACATGACTTGCCAAATTTTATACTCAATGGCCTGACTGATGAAGGCAAATATACCATATGCTTTCCTTATCACCTTATCCACTTATGTTGTCACTTTCACAGCTATAGACGTGGACCTTAAGATCCCTCTTTATGTCAATGCTCCTAAGGATCCGATCGTTTACAGGATACTGTCCTCTTGCATTTGACCTCCCAAGATGCATCACCTCACAATTATCTGAATTAAACTCTATCTGCCATTTCTCAGCTCAACTTTCCAGCTGTTCTATACCCTGCTGCATCTTTTGATATCCTTCCTTTCTATCCACAACCCCAACAATTTTCATGACATTTACAAACTTACTAATCTGACCACCAACATTTTCATCCAAATCATTGATATATATTACAAACATCAGTGGTTCCAGCACTAATCCTTACAGAATACCACTGGTCACATAACTTCCAGTCAGAAAAACATACGTCATAGCTACTCTCTGTCTCCTAGGGCCAAGCCAATTTTGTATCCAACTTGCCAGCTCACCATGGATTCCATGCGATTTCAAACTTCTGGACCAGTCTACCATGACGGACTTTGTCAAAGGCCTTGATAAAAAGTCCATGTAGACAACATCAATTGCCTTACCCTCATCAATCATCTTCGTCACTTCATCAAAAAACTCAAGTTTGTGGGGCAAGACCTCCCTGCATAAAGTCATGTTGACTATCCTTAGTAAGTCCATTCTTCTCCAAATGCAAGTAAATCACGTCTCTAAGAATCTTCTCCAATAATTTCCCAATTACTAACTTAAGGCTCACCGGCCTATAATTTCCTAAATTATCCCTGTTTCCGTTTTTGAACAAAGGAACAACATTGGCTATTCTCCGTTTTCTGAGATCTCACATATGGCTAAAGAACTTACAAAGATGTCTGTCAAAGCTTCAGCAATTTCCTCTTTTGCCTCCTTCGGTATCCTGGGATCAGGCTCTGGGGTCTTATCTACCTTAAGGTTTTTCAAGACACTCAGCACCATCTCTTTCTTCATATTGACATGCCTTAGAGTATCAACAAACCCCTGCCTGAACTTACTATGATCCATGTCTTTCTCCTTGGTGAATATTGATGCAAAATGTGCATTAAGGACTTCACCTGATTCCTCTGGCTCCACACCTAAATTCCATATTTTGTCTTTGAGTGGACGGACCCTTTCCCTAATTACCCTGTGGCTCCTAGTATACATATAAAATGCCTTGGGATTCTCCTTAATCCTACTTGCCAAGGACATTTCTAGGCCCCTTCTGGATCTCCTAATTTCTATTTTAAGTTCTTTTCTGCTTCCGTTTTACTCCTCAAGGGCCTTGTTTGATTTCTGTTTGCGAAACCTTACATATGTTTCCTTTTTCCTTTCAAGGAAACATACAACATCTCTCGTCACCCAAAGTTCCCGAATCTTTCCATCCTTATTTTTCATCCGCACAGGAACATGCTGATCCTGAAATCTGGTCAACTGGCTTTTAAAAAGCTCCCATGTGTCAGATGTGGATTTACCTTCAAACAGCCGCCCCCATTTCCTGCCGAATACTGTTGTAATGAGCCTTGCCCCAGTTTAGCACTTTCACCCAAGGACCAGTCTTATCCTTTTGCATAACCATCTTAAAACTTACGGAATTATGATCACAGCTTCCAAAATGTTCCCCACTGAAACTTTGATCACCTGGCCAGACTCATTCCGCAGTAAAAGATCTAATATGGCCCCTTCCCCAGTTGGACAATCTACATTTGTTATAAGAAACCTCCTGGATGGACTGAACAAATTCTGCCTCATCTAAATGCCCGGCACTAAGGGAGTCCCAGTGAATATTGGGGAAATTAAAATCACTCACTACCACAACCCTATTGTTTTTACATCCTTCTATGATCTGCTTACATATCTGGTCCTCTAATTGCCGCTGGTTATTGGGAGGCCTATAGTACAACCCCATCATAGTGTTTGCACCTTTCTTATTCCTAAGTTCTATTCTGGATGAGCCCTTCAAGATATCTTCTCTTAGTACAGCTGTGACATACTCCTTAATCAGTAGTGCAACTCCTCCACCCTTTACATCCCTCTCTATCATGCCTTACGCATCCAAACCCGGGAATGTTGAGCTGCGAGTCCTGCCCTTATCACAACCAGGTTTCTGTAACTGCTACCTCATCATAGTGCCGGTGAACTAATACAGGCTCTAAGCTCATCTATCTTATCTGTTATACTCCTGGTGTTAAATTAAATACACTTCTGACAGCTAGTCCCGCTGTGTTCATTAATGTGGCCCTTCCTGTTCTTTCCACGAGACTTATTTGATTTAGCCCCTCTCTTCTCTTCAAAAACTCTAAATGTTGACTTACTGTTCTGGTTCTCTCCCACACCCCCACTCCCGCCACACTGGTTTAAACCCTCCCGAGTGGTACAAGCAAGCCTCCCTGCCAGCATATTGGTGTCACTCCAGTTTAGGTGCAACCTGTCCTTCTTGTACAGGTCCCACCTGTCCTGGATGAGATCCTAATGATCCAGATAGCTGAATCTTGTTCTCTTACACCAGTTCTTTAACCAGGCATTCAACTGTATTATTTTCCATTTCTGGTCTCACTAGTACATGGCACAGGGAGTAATCCCAAGAATAAAGCCTGAGAGGTCCTGCTTTTCAATTTCCTACCTAATTCCTAAATTCCCTTTGCAGGACCTCATCTCTCTTTCTGTGTTTTATGTCGTTAGTATGGACCACGACTTCTGGCTGTTTACCCTCCCCCATCACAATATTCTGTGCACACTTGGGGACATCTTTGACATCCTGAAGTATCGTTCGCAGCCACATAAATGCCTATCTGTGCCCCTGACTATAGAGTCCCCTACTACTGCTGCTCACCTACATTTTGACCCTCCCAGCTGTACAACAGAGCTAGTCATAGTGCCACTGATCTGGCTGCTGCTGTTGCTTTGCCTGAGAGGCCAAACTCCCCCGACAGTATCTGTTGAAGAGGGAAATGGCCACAGGGGACTCCTGCGGTGCCTGCCTACACTTAACAGTCTTCCTGGTGGTCACCCAACTCTTTCCCATCTGTGTAGCCCTTACTAGTGGTGTGACCACTTGGCTAAATGTACTATCCATGACATTCTCAGCCTCATGGATGATCCATAAAGAGCTCATCCAGAGCTCCTGGCACACCTTGCAGCAGATCCAGATGTTAGTAGCCATTATTACAATAGTTATAGCAGGGTACTTGGATAAGTTCAAAGTTATCAGGCAGAGTCAATATTGTTTTGCAAAAGCTAAATCATGTCTGACCAATTTATTGGAGTTTTTGTGAGGATGTGACTTGATAAAGGAGAACCGGTGGATTTACTGTACTTCAGATTTCCCGAAGACATTTGATCAGGTGCCACATCAAAGGTTATTGCTGAAAATAAAAGCTCATTGTGTACAGGTTAGCATACTGGCATAAATAGAAGACTAGCTGGCTAACAGGAAGCAAAGAATAGGTGTAAATCAGTTTTTTCAGATTGGCAAGAGTAATAAGTCGTGCGCCACAAGGTTCATTGCTGGGACCTGAACTGTTTAAGATTTATATAAATGACTTAGATGAAGGCATAGTTGCCAAATTTGGTAAAGATAAAAGAGGTTCCAAGGAGGCTACAAAAGGATATTGATAGTTTAAGTGAGTGGGCAAAGATGTGGCAGATTGAACATTGTGCAAGAAAATGTGAAACTGTCCACTTTGGAAAGAAGAAATAAAAGTTTAATAACTAAATGATGCGAGATTACAAAGAAATCTGAGTGTCCTCAAGCATGAATGATGAAAGATTAGACAACAGGTAGGCAGTTATGAAAGCTAACAGATTGTTAACATTTATCACAAGGGGAATCGAATATGAAAGTAGGGCTGTTATATTTCACTCATACATGGCACGGGTGATATCGCATTTGGCGTGCTATGCACAATTTGGTTGTTTTATTTAAGAAAAGTTGTAAATGCATTGGAGGCAGTTCAGAGAAAGTGTACTGAAGTAATACCTGGAATGGGTGAGATGTCTCATGAGGAAAGGCTAGTCTTTATCCATTGGAATTTTGGTGAGTATGAAGTAACTTGATTGAAACATATACAATCTTGAGAGGTCTTGACAGGTTGGATATGAAAAAGATGCTTACTCCTTTGGGAGAACCTGGAACTCATGGTCCTTGTTTGGGTCGCCCATTTAAAAGAGGGAATCAGGCAAAAAAAATTCTCTCAGAGGTTGAGAGAGTTTGGAACTCTCCTTCCTGAGAAGCTGGTGAAAGCATAATCCTCGAATATCTATAAAGAAGAGGTGAATAGATTCTTATTAAGCAACAGACTGAAAGGTTATCAGGGTAGGTGAGAATGTGGTTGAGGCTCTGGTTCAATGGTGGTCCAGGCTCAAGAGGTTGAGTGGCCTATGTCTGTACATTTGTCCCTGCCAAAGTGGACAATGTCACCTTACCGTACATTATACTTCATTTGCCACACTTTGCCCATTCACTTAACCTGCCCACAGGCCATTTCTAACCTCAGCACAAATTGCTTTCATGCCCATAATATTACCAACAAATCTGACATAATATGGTCAGTTTCAGGCCATTAGATCACAAATAGTTGAGACTCCAAAACCACCTCTTGCAGCATTCCACTCATTAAATTTAGTGTGAAAATAAGATTCATATCACTCCCTGTTTCCTGTTAATTAGACAATCTGCTAAGCATGGTAATTTATCATGTTTTGTGTGGTATCTCTTGGATGTGTTTTGGAAATCTAATTACACAATATCACTTTATCCTCAGGCTGGTAGCATTTTCAAAGGATCTAATAAATTTAACAAGCATGATTTCTTTTTTACATTACCATATTGATAGTGTCTGCTTGTGATATGATTTTTGAAATGTCTACTCCTATTTCCTTCATAATTGATTCTAGAATTTTCTCAAGGACAGATGTTAGATTAACTCGCCTCTCATTTCTGACTTCTGTTTCCCATCTTCCTTGAGTTTGGGATTTTTCAATCAAATGGGACTGTTCCAGAAATCAAGGAGTTTTTGGAATCGATTGTCTCTGTAGCCATTTCTTTGAAGATCTCAGGCCGAACAACAGACAGCGTGCCACATCAAGGAAGGGGAACGTTATCTGGACACTTTGTTTACGCCCTTGTTTAACCGGAAGCCACAAGACTTCATGGGATCCGGAGTCATTGTTGAGGACTCACAGGGCAACTCCCTCTGTATACCACCGTGTTGCCACTTCTGCTGAGTCTCTCCTGCCAGTGGGGCAGGACATATTCAGGGATGGTAATGGTGGTGTCTGTGACACTATCTGTAAGTTATGAGTATGACTATGTCAGGCTGTTGCTTGACTAGTCTGTGAGACAGCTCTCCCAATTTTGGCACTAGCCCCCAGGTGTCAGAAAGGAGGATGTTGCAGGGTCTACAGGGCTGTTTCTGCCATTGTCTTTTCCGGTGCCTAGGTCAATGCCAGGCGATCATTTCTTTGTTGAAACTTTGTAGCAATTGTTACAAGTGAATGGCTTCCTAGGCCATTTCAGAGGGCAATTGAGAGGCAACCACATTGTTGTGGGTCTGGACTCACATGTTGGCCAGACCAGGTGAGGATTTCCTTCCCTGAAGGACATTAGTGAGCCAGATGGGTTTTTCTGACAATCAACTATGATTCAGTAGATCCTTAATTGCACATTTTTTTAAATTGAATTCAAATTCCACCATCTACTGTGGCGGGATTTGAAACTGGGTCCCCAGAACACTAGTTGAGTTGCTGGATTAATAATAACACCACAAGGCTATCGCACAGAGAGTGGTTCATATGTAGAATGAACTGCCAGTGGAAGTGATAGATGCAGGTACAGTTACAACATTTAAAAGACATTTGGATAGGTACATGAATAGGAAAGGTTTAGAGGGATATGGGCCAAATGCAGGCAAGTGGGACCAGTTTAGTTTGGGGAAACTTGGTTGGCATGGACAACGTGGACTGAAGGGTCTGTTTCTGTGCTGTGTGACTTTACACATGAGCTATCCTCTGGGTACCAGTCTCTGAGGTTGGGAAGCATGGGGGTAGGGGGGTTGTTGGTCAGGAACTCTGTACCTCCTAAAGGTATACATTACACAGACCAAGAAAGCAATTCTGATGTCTTTTCATTGCAATCTAGTTTTGTCACTGAGCTAAGGGAGCACATCCCTTGCAATTGAATCTTTTGTTTAAAACTTCTTTGCCATGGTTCACATTCCACTATCTCTCCATGTATAGTCTCATCTCAACTGAACAAATAACTATACTTCTAAAGCATCTATCAGCAACATAAAATACTGCAATGAGCAGCAACAATAAAACAGGCCTGTTCAGTCATGTAAGAAGACACTGGGACATGAGAGACAAAAATAGAAATTGCTGGAAAAGCTCAGCAGGTCTGGTAGCATCTGTGGAGAGAAATCATAGTTAATGTTTCGTGTTGAGTGACCCTTCCTCAGAACCCTTCCTTAAGACGTGAGATATGGTTTACAAATGTTTTTTATGAGGAATGCCTTAAAGGAGGGACGTGAGTTCAAAACGCAGATGTTTAAAAAGGGAATTGCAGATCTACTGTATAGGGCCAGAGAATTGAAGGCACAGTCACCAATCAGAGCATGATAAACCTGGAGAATAAGCCAGAAGACAGACTTGCAGAAGCAGTTCAATCAGATAAATGTGTCACATTTTCTCAAGCCAACAGCTCAAAATTGATCCAGTGATAAATTACAAAATTAACCTATATCTCTCACATAGGACAAAGAAAGCATCAAGGTGCAGGTTCTGCCTGGATTCATATGTACTGATTGTTCAACAACAGGAGTTCTGCAGCTTCTGTTTACTGTCAGTACTAGGCAACATGGAAGTCAGAGACTGGTTTACAGAATGAGATAACAGCTTTGAGTCAAAGGCTATTGGATTTTACAAACGGTGTCTGACTCTCTGCTACTGAAAACACTGATAAGAAACAGAGTCTGAGTCATTTCCTCTCAACTAAGGCAGGCAAACCGACACTGAGACTGATTCCTCAGAAGTAACTACGTTGCTAGACCAAGGTTCCTGAAGTTCAGAAAGAACTGCTGTACAACAGTGAGCCTCAGAATCAAAACAGACCTTCTGTCCCAAGACTGCAGATAACAAAATATAATAGGGAAGGTACTGAAACATGGACACTATCTAAGGAAGACCATCCTAGGGAGAGTTTGTGCCCTTTTAACTGTAAGGAGTTTAACTTAGGTTATAAGTCTTAGAGGAAGGAGAAACTTCAGATTGGAGTGCAACTCCACAATTGCCAGACTTCTCCACTAAACTTACCAATGTTGCATTCTCCGTGTTTGGTAGAATGGTGGACCGATGCCCAAAGGAGATGCGTGCAGAGTGACTGGGGAGGAAATCCTTTTAAACCCAGGAATGCAGTTGCTTATGAGTAAACTCAAAAGAAACAAAGAATTGTCTCACAAGGCATTGGGAAATTCCTTTCAGAGTTTTAATGTCACACAAATTTGCATCGCTACTCAAATCACTGCGCCTGAGAGCAGAATTGGAGAGATAGTCCACTGATTGAAATCACTGATAATCAACAAACAATTAGGCAAAGGCTGAACAGTCCTGAAAGTACAGAACTGTATATATACATTTCTGTAAATACAGTTGTGCTCATCTCACACAATAACATAAACTGGAACAATTCCTACTTTCCTATTTTGTGTTGTGTTTTAAAGAGCAAAATCTGAAAAGTGGAAAATAGCACAAAACGAGCGGTAAGTAAAATCTTCAACCTCACCCACTATTGCACCATGGGGTTTAGAGGCCATGAGGCTGTGCTGGACCTCCAGGTGGACTACTCTATGACTGACTCAGTGACTAGCAAGGTTGACCAAGATTAGGGATAGTAGGAACTGCAGATGCTGGAGAATCTGAGATAACAAGGTGTAGAGCTGGATGAACACAGCAGGCCA
>NC_063361.1:779798-826722 GCF_021869965.1 Rhincodon typus | reverse complement strand
CTCATTGACCAAGATTAGGGTTCCCTCAAAAGCAGAAGAGCCCCTGCCAGTGATTTATAGCATCATGATTAATTTTATTTGTCAACATGTAAAATGACGAGTATGGTTCTTAGTCAGAAATAGAATAAGACCGTTTAAAATGCTGACATAATGTAAAATCCATCACAAATCTTTGGTATCCACAATGCTTGCTCACAGTGACATCAAGTGGTAAGAATCAGAACTGCATCATAAACATTGTAAGAGCTGAAATGCCAAGACAAAGTGCTAGAGAAACTCAACAGGTCTGGCAGCATCTCGTGGAGAGAGAAACAAAGAGTCAATGTTGCAAGTTCAACGAACCAAGTTTCCGCAGAAGAATCTTTGGACTTAAAAGTTTAACTCTGTTTTTGTCCCCGATACTGCCAGGTCTGTTGACTTTCTCCAGCATTTTCCATTCTTAATTCAGATGTCCAGCATTTACAATATTTTGCTTTTATTAAATTCAGAAATGAGGCAGGATTTAACTTACTGAATCTCAGCAAAATAATTTCCTTCACTGTCCTCCTGACCATCATACGCCCACTGTTGCCTGTTTATCACACTTCCCATCGCACCCCTGCTATACCCCTTGTGTCTCCCAATCACACCCACCATTACTCAACCACCTTAACAGCATTTCACAGAATCAGCAAGTCATACAGTAGCCCTTTGGTCCACTGAGACTACATCAAAAAACTACTCTCAATCTATACCAATCCTAATTTCCAGCCCTTGGTCCATAGCCTTGAATATTAGGACATTTCAAGTGCTCATCCAGGTACTTTTTAGAAGTTGTGAGGTTTTCTGCTCAACTGCAAGAATACAAATATCAGTGGAGGGGTAGGAGGAGGGGGAGGGTGCAATCAAATTTTATTACATTGATTGCTAGGATGAAACAATTGTCCCATGAGGAAAGATCGAGTTATATGGGCTTACATTCTCTGACATCTACAAGATTGAGGTTGTTAAAATTCAAACACGTTTCAAAGGGATTGTTGCTCTGTGCAGTACCTCCTTGTTTGTTGCATTCCTGACTTTCCTTACTTTCTTTATTGACTTGTGGGCATCACTGGCTTGGCATCATTTTATTGCTCATCCCTACTTGCTCTTGCGAAGGCGGTAGTGAGTTGCCTTCTTGAACTGCTGTAGGTCCTAGTCTATTTTAGATCTAAGTATTATTTATTCATGAAAGGTGGATGTTGTTGGTTCAGCCAGCATTTATGGCCAACCCTAAATGCCCTTTAGAAATCTGCCTTCTTGAACTGCTGCAGTGACGGAAGTGCAATATAGTTCCAAGGTAGGATGGCATCTAGGTTGGAGGCAAAGTAGCAAGTGATGTTAGATCATAGAACCCCTACAGTGTGGAAACAGGCCATTCGGCCCAACAAGCCCACAATGACTCTCAGAGCATCCCACCCAGACCCATCTCCCTATAACCGAACTAATCTACACATCCCTGAACACTATGGGCAATTTAGCATGGCCAAACCACCTAGCCTGCACATCTTTGGACTGTGGGAGGAAACCAGAGCACCCAGAGGAAACCCACGCAGACACGGGGAGAATGTGCTAAGTCCATAAAGACAGTCACCCGAGGTTGGAATTGAACCCGGGTCCCTGGCGCTGCAACGCAGCAATGCTAACCACATTTTGTTCCCTTGCATCTTCTGCTCTTGTCCTTCCAGAATGGACCTGGCAACTTCCAATCCAGCTTGTGGCTGCAAATGCTAAATGTGCATTGCACAATTGCTCCTACCACCTGGCCAATTCTATCAGTTAGCTCAGTTGGCTGGACAGCTGGCTTGCAATGCAGTCACCTCATTCCACCCTTCTGGCTGTAACCTCTTCATTCACTGGATTTGTTTCTTTTTGACTATGTTTTCCATTATTATATTATTCTATTCTATTATTTTTCACAGAAAGTTCTATTTTGTCAATTTCTAAATGAATATATTTGGAGTTGAAAGGGGTACAATTAAAGTCTGCACAAAACACTCAAAATTCAAAAATGTTTTGCCACTTTAAAAGATAAATTTGTTCAAAAGCAAGCTGTGTTTGCTTGTTTATTCATAAACCAAGTGAATTTTATTTTTTTTAGACAGTGATCACAATCAGGCAAATTAACCATCCTAGTGTTTAAACTGGTTATTGTTATAACGTTTGGAATAGCAGGGTTGATTGCCAATGCTTGTTCCCATCAGTGTCATGACATGGTGGATATGGGATTGAAATATCAATGCATAAATGCTTTCGTGATTATAATGAGTTCAACCAGGTGAATCTCACAGTTCCCTCATTGGGGTTGTTAATCTGGTCCTATCAGGGAACCCTGGCTGACAGATATAAATTGGTGTGTCAGAAGTTCTGTTCATTCTGAGAGCTGGCTCTGAGGAAGCTGAATCAGTGTCAAGGACTTGCCACATGCAAATAAGGGATGTCTTGATGATGAAATACTGGCTGCTGAAGTTGTTTCAGTGACAATGAGAAAAAAAGCAGAGAATTTCTGAATTTCCTGAAGAAATTCACTCGCAATTGTTGTCTTTGAGTTGCAGTAAGCATTTCTAACATCATGCCATTAATTGGAAAACTTAACTTGTTTGGTCCTGCCATCATAGACTAGGCCCAGTATGGGGAAAGAATATGTCTTTTTTCAGGACAAATGATATCAAGGCAGATGAAAAGCAACAAGTGATTTTCACAACAGCTTGTGGACCTGCAGCTCTTTTTTAATTATCAGGAGCCAAACGTTCCCTGAGGCACCAGATACTAAAACCTTCCAAGAATTAACAGATTTAGTTAAGGAATATTATGACCCCCAAGTCTCCTTTATTTCTGAGACACTATCGGTTTAACTCAGCAATTCAGGAACCACAGGAATCCGTATTGGGATTTTTGACTAGATTAAGATGACTGGCAGAGGCATGTGACTTTAGTTTAGCCCTTAATGAGATGCTGAGAGACCATTTGATATGTGGGATTAATGATGTAAGCATGCAAAAGTGTCTACTAACTGAAGACCAACTGGACTTCAAACAGGCACAACAACTGGCTTTATCATTGGAAAATGCAGCAAGTGGAGCATATGAGTTGATGGGTAGCCTGATGGAAGTAGGCACCCATGCCAGTCTGACTGAGCTTGGGGAACACCACTTGATTGAAGGCAATTGCACAACCTCACTCAGGACATATCTGAACAAAAGGACTCGAGGTTAGCTCACAGCAAAACCCCAAAACAAAGCCAAGCCTCAGCCAAACTGTTAAAATTTTCTTCAGGATCCCCATGGGGAAGCCATTGCAGTTGGTGCCTGTACACGGACTCACGACAGCAAAAGAGTCCCATTCGACCTAAATTGAGTAAGAAAATAGAAAATTCATGGCCGGTATCCAGGAGAGTACTCACCTGGAAAGTCCAGCTCCATCTGGTTTGGAACAGTTAAATTGCTTAACAACTCCAAATGAGAACCAATCAAAATAAACGTCTGGTTAAGCGGTCACCCGGTTCTAATGGAGATCGATACTGCAGCAGCCGTTTCAGTGGTTGCAGAACCAGTCTTTAATAAAGTTCGCTCTGTACTCAAACCCTTAATTTTGTACAAGACCTTGGCTAGACCGAGAACCTATACCAGGGAACCCTTTCGGAACCTCATTCCTTCTTCAGGTGTTAGCGAGAGAGGTAGTATCAGACACAGAATTTATAGGTAAAAGATCAAAGGTTCATGATATTGATGAGGATGTACTAAACGAACTTAAGATGCTGTTAAATCTTTAATCAGTTAGAAGGTTTTAATTGATTAATATGTATTTGTAAATCCCCGAATTCCTTTCAAGTCACAGACCCGAGAGAACTAGAGACTTTATCACTGTAAAGAAGAGGTGATATTTTAGGTCAGTCAATGCATGTTAGGTGTGCGACCTTGTTTAGAATGTGTTTGTGTTTTAGTTTGGAGTCAGACTGGTTTTAGTTCTAAAGTAGGAATTTATAAAATGCCACATTGACTGACTGTGTATAAATTGTGTGCTTCTTGAGAACTTGGACATAGTCCTTAGATGTTTCTCCAATGCGGGTGTTCGCCTTAGAAGGGAAAAATGTGTGTAACAGCCGCCCCAAGTGACCTACCTGGGCTACAGACTTGACAAGGCTAGATTATACCCATTGGAAGATAAAGTGAGGGCAATCAAACGTGCCCCAGTTCCCACGTCTGTACCAGAGCTTAGGTCTTTCCTTAGGCTGGTGAATTATTGTGGGAAGTTCATACATAACCTGGTCTCCATTCTTTCCATCAACTCTTAAAAATAGGAAATGGTCACATAGCCAAGCCATAGCTTTCAGGGAAGAGAAGAAACAGCTATCATTCTTTAAGAATGTCACACGATGATCCCCAGCGAAATCTGGTAACGACATGCAATGCCTCCTGGGTTAGCATTAACTCATAAGTGGTCCAATGGAGAGGAACATTCAATAGAGTATACATCCAAGACTTGGACTAATGCAGAAGCTAAGTACACCCAGAGAGAGAAGGAAGGTTTGGCAGTCATATTTGGAGTCAGGAAGTTCCACCACTACATTTACGGATGTAAATTTATAACAATAAAGGATCACAAACCCCTGTATGTCTACTTCAAGAGGACAAGGTGTGCTGCCCACTGCTTCAGGCCGAATTCAGCGTTAGGCTCTAATGTCAAGTGTGTATAATTACAAGTTGGAATACCGTCCGGGAGGTCAAGTAGCAAATGCGGATGCATTGAGCTGCCTCTCGCTGGCAGATACACCACCAATGATACAGCCACTAGAAGAGTCTGTAATGGTTTTTAATTTTCTGGATGTACATTCAGTCACAGCTGACAATCAGACTTTGGACGCAGGAAGATCCGGTCCTGGCAAAACTGAAACAGTTGGTGGTGATGAGGGAAGCCAAAGGGACGTCACAACCATAATTGAAACCTTTTTGGACGCGGAGAGACCAGATCACAGTAGAGAATGGCATATTAGTATGGGGAGCAAGAGTGATTATCCCAAGCAAAGGTCACCACCAGATACTAGCTAGACTCCATCAGCGTCATCGAGGCGTTTCCAAATTGAAGATGTTGGCGAGAAGTTATGTCTGGTAGCCAGGAGTGGATGCAGGCATAGCCGCATTGGTGGGGAAGTGCCCAGAGGGTCAACAAGAATAAAACTTACCGGCAGCAGCCTGGACTTGGTTACACGTCAACTATGCAGAGGTCCTTTCTTGGGCTTAATGTTCTTAGTCATTATGGACACCACTTAAGGCTGAACATGTATAGATTTTATTCGTTAAACACAGGGGCGATAATAGAAAAGCTGTGTGCATCTTTTGCAATACATGGACTCCTGGAAGTGTTGGTCACAGATTACAGGCCATCATTTACCAGCAGGGAATTTGCGTATTTCCTAAAGTTGATTAGTATTCATCACATAAGGACAGTTCCATACCATCCATCATCCAATACTCTGGCAGAAAGAGCAATCCAAATTTTGAAGGCAAGCTTAAAGAAACAGGCTACAGCTTTGCTAGATATCAAACTGTCCCAGTTCCTATTCGATTGTAGGACCACCCCTCATGCAACCACAGGGATAGCTCCAGCAGAGTTGCTACTGGGGAGAAAACTCGGCACCAGATTAAATCCAACCTGGCCAGGAGGGGTGAAAAAGCATTAGGAACGCCACTGCTGGACACAAGAGTCTGCTAAACGAGAGGGGCAGTTTACTTCAGGGGACAAAGTTTGGTGTAGGAACAATGGAATGGCTCTGCATGTGTAAGAGGCATGGTTGAGGGAGGTCAGGTCCCGTGACATACAACTTTCAGATAGGTACAATGAAAGCTGCAAACTCGTGCAGGATTGAAACGTGCCCAGCTCCTCGATTGCCTTTCCGACTGATTTGGAACCCGTCCCTCGCTCACATTGAAGGTACCTTGGAATCTGAGATAGATGCAGCGGATGTAGTGTTTGTAACAAAGTCAGCCAGGTCGACCTCATAAAATATGAGTTCGCTGATTGGGGCTATTAATCTGGTCCAATCAGGGAGCCCTGGCTGACAGATATAAACAGGACTGTCAGAGGTTCTGGACAAGCTGAGAGCTGGCTCTGAGGAAGCTGGATCAGTGTCAAGGACTCTCCATGTGTAAATAAATGGTGACTTAGTTACGTGATACCAGCCTCTGTGGTGTTATTTCAAATGCTATTATCTGCAATGAGTCCCAAGAGACATAAAGCTTATGGTCTGCACAAGCAATCTCAGTTTAATGTTTTGAGGTGAATATCTTTGTGGTAAATTGTTCAAACACTTTCAAAACTACAGGTTAAAAAGGATTTTCTGTTCAGGTTTCAATTTTTAAAAGAACAATGAAGAATGCAATACCAAGTGGACAGTGCATACTCTCTTTCTCTCCACAGAAGTTGCCTAACCTGTGGACTATTTCCAGTGTTTTCTGCTTCCATTTTAGGTCCAAGTACTATGCTTTTGCAAAATTAGAACTGAAAGTTTGCTTACAGGTGTAGAACTGTATCAGGTCCACAAGATTTGAAAGAGATCACAAAGAATTTGAAAAGCTGTACCACCTTATTTATTTTCAAGTGGACTTTAATGGAAGGCACATCAAGACTGAGTACACTGTGAGTGTGTCCGTTACTGCAAATTTACTGCACTATGGGAATTCTGTGCAGAGAGGAAAAGCTGCATTTTTGTCCATAGTTTGTTAGGTCGTTTTTCAGGATTTAGAGTTTGTAAGGCTATATCCTTCAGCTTCAACTGAGCAGAGAGAAAGGAGTCCTAGTCTAGCACCTGCAGGAGACTGCCAATTGAGAAAACAAATCAAAACATGACACCACAGAAAAGTAGTGTGTTGATTTGTTTCTGATTTTAATAAAACGTGTTTTTTTGGAAGAAAGGATGAATTGAGAAACAACAGGAATGAGTGAAAGTCAGGCCAATATAACAAAGGAATATCAGTCAGCAAGGTTGGTAAGTTTGCATAAATAAACAGTATTCTTACATCAGCATAATGCATAATTATTGTTTTTGAGAAAACTGTTACTCAGGGCTTAAGAGAAGTCATGGCATCAGAGCTTGCCCCCGTGATATGCTCCTCCTGTGCTGCGTGGTAAATGACAGAAACTTCAGTTGTCCCTCTTGTACATGTGTGCAGGAAGTGTGTCCACCTGCAGCTACTGGCAAGCCACATTTCGGAACTGGAGTTGCAGGTGAATTCACTGTGCAGCATCCAGGAAGCTCAGTAAGTCATGGATAGCACATTCAGTGAGGTAGTCATACCACAGGTGCAGATTGAACAGGCAGAAAGGGCATGGGTGACGACCTGGTAGTCTTTACAGGGCACTTAGCTTGGCGCAGCAGTCAGGAAGCCCCGCAGCAGCAGCTGGCAGGCAGGGACATAGTAACCGGTAAGCTTATAAATCTAGCATGATGCAGATAAAACCACAAGACAAAACCACAAGACATAGGACAAGTACACCAAAAGGCACATTGAGTCTGCTGTGCCTTCAATGAGATCACATTTGATCTGATAATCCTCAATTCCAGTTTCCTGCCTTATCTTCATAACCTTTGAGATCCCTTGCTCATTAAAAATCTATCTCAGCCCTGAATATGTTGAACAAACCAGCCTTGACTGTAGTGATTGTAACAAAGTCAGTCAGCTGGACATCAGATTATGAGTTCCCTGATTACGGCTGTTAATCTGGTTCAATCAAGGAGCCCTGGCTGACATAAAAAGGAAAGTGGCAGACATACTGACATTCTGGTGCCTGACTGTGTAATATAGTCAAGGACTGTTCATGTGTAAATAGGCTTGTGGACGGGATACCGACCTCTGTGGAGTTATTTCATTGATAGCACTCTGTATAAAGGAATTTCACAGGCTCATTACGACTGCAAAGAAATTTTACCTCATCTATGTCATAACTAGATTACTGTTTACTCAAATTATGCTCTCTGGTCCTAGACTCTTCGACAAAGAGAATCAACCTCTCAGCATCAACCTCTGAGAATCTTAGATGTTTCAATGCGGCCGCCTCTCATTCTTCAAAACTCCAATGAGTGCAGGCCTGACCCATTCAACCTCTCAGAGTCATATAGCACAGAAACAGACTCTTCGGTCTAACTCATCACACCAACTAGACATCCCAATCTGATCTAGTCCAATTTGCCAACATTTGGCCCATATCCCTTTAAATCCTTCCTATTAATGTACCAATCTAGATGTCTTTTAAATGTTGTAATTGTTGTCATCACCACCACTTCCTCTGGCAGTTCTTTCCAGACACGCACCACTTTCTGCGTGAAAATGTCACAGCTCAGGTCCTTCTTCAATCTTTCCCCTTTCACTTTAAACCTATGTCTTCTAGTTTTAGACTTCCCCACCCTAGGAAAAAGACCTTGGCCATTCACCCCATTCATGGCCCTCAAGATTTTATAAACATCTATAAGATCACCCCTCAGACTCAAACCCTCCAGAGTGAAAAGCCCCAGCCTATTCAGCCTCTCCCTTTAGCTCAAATGCTCCAGTCCCAGCAACATCCTTATAAATCTTTTCTGCACCCTCTCAAGTTTAACATCATTCCCATACAAGGGTGACCAGAATTGTATGCAGTATTCCAAAAGAAACCTCACCAATGTCCCGTACAACTGCAACATGACATCCCAACACTCAATGTTATGATCAATGAAGGCAAGCTTGCCAAATGCCTTCTTTACCACCCTGTCTACCTGCGACTCCACTTAAGAAATTATGCATCTGCACCTCTAGGTCTCTTTGTTCAGCAACACTCCCCAGGGCCCCACCATTTACAGTATAATTCCTGCCCTGGTTTGCCTTACCAGAATGCAAACATCTCACATTTATCTAAATTAAACTTTATCTGCCACTCCTTGGCCCATCTGATCAAGGTCCCGTTGTACTTTGAGATAATCTTCTTCACTGTGCATTACATCACTTGTTTTGATGTCATCTGCAAACTTACTAACCATAACTATATTCACATCAAAATCATTTATATAAATGATGAAAAACAGTGGACCCAGCACTGATTCTTGTGGCACACCACAGATCACAGGCCACCAGTCTGAAAAACATCGCTCCATCACCACGGTCTTCTACCTTCAAGGTAATTTTGTATCCAATGGACTAACTCCCCCTGGATCCCAAATGTTCTAACCTTAATAACCAGATTACCATGCTGAACCTTGTGAAATGCATTACTGAAGTCCATATAGACAATGTTTACCTTCATCAATCTTCTTTGTCACCTCTTCAAAAAACTCAGTCAAGTTAGTAAGACACAATTTCCTATGCAAAAAGCCATGCTGACTATGTCTAATCAGTCCCTGCTTTTCTAAGTGCACGCAAATCCTGTCTCTCAGAATCCCCTCCAACAACTTACCCACCACTGACGTCAGGCTCACCGGTCAATAGTTCCCTGGCTTTTCCTTACAGCCTTTCTGAAATAATGGAACATTAGCCAATCTCCAGTCTTCTGGCTCCTCACCCGTGGCTATCAATGATACAAATACCTCAGCAAGCGGCCAGCAATCTCTTCCTGGGCTTCCCATAAAGTTCTGGCAAACACCAGATCAGGTCCCAAGGATTTATCTACCTTTGTGTTTTAAGACATCCAGCATCTCCTCTTCTGTAATACGAACACTTTTCAAGATATCACTATATATTTCACCACGTTCTCTAGCTTCTGTGTCCTTCTCCACACTAAATACTGACACAAAATACTCCCTGAGTATCTCAGCCATCTCCACACATCAACGATCTTGTTGATCTTTAAGGGGCGTGATTCTCTCCCTAGTTACCCTTTTCCCTTATGTATTTATAGAATCTCTTTGGACTTTCCTTAGCTCTATTTGACAAAGCTATTTCATGGTCCCTTTTTGCCCTCCTGATTTCCCTCTTAAGAATACTCCTACTGCCCTTATACTCTTCAAGGGATTCACTTGATCCCAATTGTCTATACCTGATAAATGCTTCCTCCTTTTTCTTGACCAGAGCCTCATCTTCTCCAGTCATCCAGCATTCCCTACACCTACCAGCCTTGCCCTTCACATTAACATGAACAAAGTCTCTGAACTCTCGTTGTCTCATTCTTAAAGGTATCTCTCTTCCCAGCTGTCGTTTACCTACCAAGAACCTCCCCATACAACTTTTGAAAATTCCTGTTTAATACCATCAAAATTGACCTTCTTCCAATTTAGAACTTAAACGTTTTGATCAGATCCATCCTTTTCCATAACAATTTCAAAACCAAAAGAATTATTATCACTGGCCCCAAAGTGCTCCCCCAATGAGACCTCAGTCAATTGACCTGCCTTATTCCCAACAGAGGTCAAATATTACTCCTTCTCTAGTAAGTAGATCCACATATTGAATAAGGAAGTTTTCTTGTACACACTTAAATTCCTCCCCATCCAAACCCTTAACACTAGTCCCAGTCTATGTTTGGAAAGTTAAAATTCCCTACCGTTACAACTTCTTACAGACATTTGAGATCTCCTTACATATATGCGTCTCAATTTCCTGCTGACTATTGCTGGGGGAGGGGGGGTAACCTATAGTACAATCCCAACAAGATGATCATCCCTTTCTTATTTCTCAGTTTCACCCATACAACTTCATGGATGATCTCCCAGGAATATCCTCCCTAAGTACAGTTGTAATGTTCTCCCTGACCAAAAACACAACTCCTCCTCCTCTCTTGCCTCCGTTTCTATCCTTCCTATAGCATCTATACCCCGGAACATTTAGCTGCCAGTCCTGTCCATCCCTGAGCCATGTTTCTGTAATAGCTACAATGTGTTTTAAAGAAGATCTGTAGCTCGGGTTGCGGTTGGAGTTATTGGTTGGTTTGCCAAGCTGACCGGTTTTCATGCAAACATTTCTTCTCCCTTCTAGATGATATTGTCAATACTGCGTAGCCTCCGTTGAACTGCTGTTGTTCTGTCCCAGGACAATGATATTGGTCCCCTTCCAACTGAGGTGGAACCTATTCCTCCTATAGAGGTCATTTCTACCCCTGAAGAGATCCTAATGGTCAAAAAATATAAATTCTCGTCCCCTGCACCAGGTCCTCAGCTACACATTCAACAGCTCTTTCCTCCTATTCCTTCTCTCACTAGCATGTGGTATCGATAGTAATCCAGATAGTACCACCCTCAATAATTGACTTTTTAACCTCCTGCCTAGTTTCCTATATTGTCTCTGCAGAGCCTCATCACTTTCCTTACCTATGTCATTGGTACCAATGTGCACAATGACCTCCTGCCTTCTCCCACTCTTCCCTTTCAGAATATTCTGTACCCTCTCTGAAACATCCTTGACCATGGCACTAAAGAAGCAACACACCATCCAGATGTCTCATTGACAACTGCAGAAATGTCTGTCTGTGCCTCAGAGCAGGGAGACCCTTATTATAATAGATTGTTTGGAACCTTGCATACCCCTCATTATAGTACAGCCAGTCACAGTATCAGAAACCTGGCTGTCAGTCCTATGCTCTCCTGATAGGCCATCCTGACTGCCGCCACACCCTCCTCCCCCAACCAAGAGTAGTTACGCTCTCGTAAACTCCTCATGACCCCTGACTGCTACTCCAACTGATCCATGCAGTCCATTAGGATTTACAACAGAACACACTTTATGCAGACAGCGTCTCCAGGAACAGTCAAATTCTCTCTAATTTCTGACATCTGACAGGAAGTGCACATTACCCTACTAAACTTCATAAGACAGTCCCTCCATACCTGGCATCAGCCTCATGAACGTTCACTGGACTGCCTCCGATGCCAGTATATTTTTCCTTAGATAAGGGGACCAAAACTGTTCACATGATGCCAGTTGTGGTTTAACTGATGCCTGTATAGCTTTAGCAGCACTTGTCTACTTCAAAATTTCCCTTTGAAATATAGATCAACATTCCACTTGCTTTCCCTGTTATCTGTTGCACTTGTATGGTGGGTTTTTTTGTAATTTATTCACAAGGACTCCCAAGTCTCTCTATATTGCAGATTTCTGCTTTGTTTCCTCATTCAAATAATATTCAGTTCCTCTTTTCCTGCCAAAGTGCTTAACACTACATTGTTCCACATTATATTCCAACTGCCAAGTTTTTGCCCACTCACTTAACTTGTAAATATCTCTCTGGAGATTCTTTTCCATTCCCTTTAACGACCATGGCATAGAATACAAGTACTGCGAAGTCACAACAGAACTGCATAGAATACTGTCGAGGCCACACAAGGAGTACAGTGTGCGATTATAGCAACCACACTGTGGCAAAGAGTGCACAGAAAGGGTGCACAGGATAATTCTGAGGGCAATGTCTGGACTGAAGAATTTTAGTTAGGGGGCAATATTGGATATGTTTGCATTCTTTACTTTGGCACATATCAGACTGAGAGAATCCTAATCTCAAGTTTATAAGAGAGAGATAGCAATAACTGCAAATGCTGGAGTCAGAGATAGCAAAGTGTGGAGCTGCAGGAAACAGTAGGCCAGGCAGCATCAGAGAAACAAGAAAGTTGACGTTTCGGGTCGGGACCCTTCTTCAGAAAATTTCTGAAGCCTCTGATGCTGCCTGACCTGCTGTGTTCCTCTAGCTCCACACTTTGTTATCTCAAGTTTATAAGAGTATGTTTTGGTTCAGTCTTAAATTTAGGAGAAAATGAAGAGCAATGATGTGTGGGGGAAGATCTATTGTAGTTGATTGTAGTTGTAGGGGATTCCATCATCAAGGGGGTAGACAGTATCCTTTGCGAGCAGGATAGAGAATCCCACATGGTGTGTTGCCTGCCCGGTGCCAGGGTGCGACACATCTCTGACCGGCTTGAGAGGATACTAGAGAGGGAGGGGGAGGATCCAGTTGTTGTGGTCCACGTAGGTACCAACAACATAGGCAGGACTAGGAAAAAAGACCTGTTTCGGGATTATGAAAAGCTAGGAACAAAATTTTAAAAAACAGGTCTTCGAGGGTCATAATCTCTGGATTGCTGCCCCAGCCACGTGCAAATTGACATAGGGAGGCGAGGATCAGGGAAGTAAACATGTGGCTAAAAGAGTGGTGTGGGAAAGAGGGTTTCCTTTTCATGGGGCACTGGCATCAATTCTGGGACAGGAGGGATCTATACCGCTGGGATGGGCTCCACCTGAACAGGGCCGGGTCCAGTGTTCTGGCGAAAAGGGTAAATAGGGTGGTTAATAGGACTTTAAACAAGTAAGTAGGGGGGAAGGGAGAAGTGAGCGTAGAGAGTGAATAACAATTAATGTAAGGCAAAGCCGCAAGTTAGCAGGTGACGAGGAAACTTCAACTCCATTGAAAATTAGGAAAAAAGGTTAAAGAGAAGGAGAACTCAAGAGTTGTTAGTAATGGAGGTAATAGGACCCAAAATGAAGGTGCAAAAACTGGCATAAGGGCACTTTATCTGAATGCTCGGAGCATTCGAAACAAGGTGGATGAGTTGACGGTGCAAATCATGGCAAATGGGTATGATTTAGTGGCCATTACAGAGACATGGTTACAGGATGGTCATGACTGGGAGTTAAATATCCAGGGGTATCAAACTGTTCAGAAGGACAGGCAGGAAGGTAAGGGAGGTGGTGTTGCTCTGATTTTTAAGGATGATATCAGGGCAGTAGTGAGAGATGATATAGGTTCTACTGAACAAAACGTTCAATCCATTTGGGTGGAAATTAGGAATAGCAGGGAGAAGAAGTCACTGATAGGTGTGGTCTATAGGCCACCAGGTAACGACATCGTGGCGGGGCGGGCAATAAACATAGAAATAGCTAATGCATATAAAAATGGTACAGCAATTATCATGGGGGATTTTAATCTACATATCGATTGGTCAAACCAGGTCGGTCATGGCAGCCTTGAGGAGGGGTTCATAGAATGCATCCGCAATAATTTCCTTGAACAATATGTAATGGAACCTACGAGGGAGCAAGCTATCCTAGATCTAGTCCTGTGTAATGAGACAGGAATAATCAATGATCTCACAGTTAGGGATCCTCTCGGAAGGAGCGATCACAGTATGGTCGAATTTAAAATACAGATGGAGCGTGAGAAGGTTAAATCCAGTACCTATGTCCTGTGCTTAAACAAAGGAGACTATGAAGGAATGAGGAAGGAGTTAGCTAAGGTAGAATGGGAGCAAAAACTTTATGGTGGGTCAATTGAGGAACAGTGGAGGACTTCCAAAACAATTTTTCACAGTGCTCAGCAGAAGTATAAGGAAGTATCCAGTGATAAGGAAGAACTGTAGGAAAAGAGACAGCCAGCCTTGGATGTCTAAGGAAATAAAGGAAAGTATCAGATTGAAAAAAAACACACACAAAAAAGCAAGAGTGGTGGGAAACTAGTAGACTGGGAAATCTTTAAAGGCCAACAGAAAGCCACAAAAACAGTTATAAAGAAAAGAAAGATAGATTATGAGGGTTAGCTAGCTCAGAATATAAAAACAGGCAGCAAAAGTTTCTATAAATATGTAAATCGTAAAAGAGTGGCGAAGGTAAACATTGGTCCTTTAGAGGATGAGAAGGCCAATTTAATAACTGGGAATGAGGAAATAGCCGAGACATTAAACAGTTATTTCGTGTCGGTCTTCACAGTGGAAGAAACAAATAATATGCCGAAAACTAATAGCAAGAAGGTTATAGCAGGTGAGGACCTAGAAACTATCATTATCACTAAGGAGGCAGTGCTGGGCAAGCTAATGGGGCTAAAGGTAGACAAGTCTCCTGGCCCTGATGAAATGCATCCCAGGGTACTAAAAGAGGTGATGGGGCAAATAGCAAATGCACTAGTAATTATTTACCAAAATTCACTGGACTCTGCGGTGATTCCCGCAGATTGGAAAACAGCCAATGTGATGCCACTGTTTAAAAAAGGAAGTAGACAAAAAGCAGATAACTACAGGCCAGTTAGCTTAACTTCGGTAGTGGGGAAAATGCTTGAATCTATCATTAAGGAAGAAATAGCAAGACATCTGGATATAAATTGTCCCATTGGGAACACCCAGCATGGGTTCATGAAAGGTAGGTCATGTTTAACTAATTTGGTGGAATTCTTTGAGGACATTACTTGCATGGTGGACAATAGGGAACCTGTGGATGTGGTGTATCTGGATTTCCAGAAGGCATTTGACAAGGTGCCACACCAAAGGCTGCTACATAAGATAAAGTTGCACGGTATTACAGGTAATGTATTGGCATGGATAGAGGATTGGTTGACCAGTAGAAAGCAAAGAGTAGGGGTAAATGGGTGTTTTTCTGGTTGGCGGTCAGTGGCTAGTGGTGTGCCTCAGGGATCAGTGTTGGGACCGCAATTGTTTACAATTTACATAGATGATTACATGGGAACTAAGTGTGGTGTGTCAAAATTTGCAGATGACACTAAGGTGAGTGGTAGAGCAAAGTGTGCAGAAGACACTGAAAGTCTGCAGAGGGATATAGATAGTCTAAGTGAGTGGGCAAAGGTCTGGCAGATGGAGTACAATGTTGATAAGTGTGAGGTCATCCATTTTGGTAGGAATAACAGCAAAATGGACTATGTTTTAAATGGTAAAAAATTGCAGCACGCTGCTGTGCAGAGGGACTTGGGTGTCCTTGTGCATGAATCGCTGAAGGTGGAATTGCAGGTGCAGCAGGTGATTAAAAAGGCAAATGGAATTTTGTCTGCCATTGCTCGAGGGATGGAGTTTAAAAACAGGGAGGCTATGCTGCAGCTGTATAGGGACCTGGTGAGACCACACCTGGAGTACTGTGTGCAGTTTTGGTCTCCTTACTTGAGAAGGGATATACTAGCACTGGAGGGGGTACAGAGGAGATTCACTCAGTTGATTCCAGAGTTGAGAGGGTTGGATTATGAGGGGAGACTGAGTAGACTGGGCTTATGCTCATTGGAATTCAGAAGAATGAGGGGAGATCTTGTAGAAACATATAAGATTATGAAGGGAATAGATAAAGTGGAGGCAGGGAGGTTGTTCCCGCTAGCAGGTGAAACTGGGACTAGAGGGCATCGCCTCAAAATAAAGGGAAGCAGATGTAGGACTGAGGTCAGGAGGAACTTCTTCACCCAAAGGGCTGTGAATCTGTGGAAATCCCTGCCCAGTGAAGTGGTTGAAGCTACCTCACTGAGTGTTTTTAAGGCGAGGCTAGATAAATTTTTGAACAGTAAAGGAATTAAGGGTTATGGTGAGTGGGCGGGTAAGTGAAGCTGAGTCTCAAAGATCAGCCATGATCTTATTAAATGGCGGGGCAGGCTCGAGGGGCCAGATGGCCTACTCCTGCTCCTAGTTCTTATGTTCTTATTGTTAACAGTTATTAAAAAGTAAGGGGAGGTACAGGCTGTTTTGATGAAAGGAAGGTGGAAGGTTTTCACACCTGGAAACAACAGCAGTTATTTTTAAAGTGATTAGGCGATATTGAAGTGGTCATTGCATAAACAATTTAAAGCATAACTGTTTACACACAATGTTTCTAAAATATAAAGATTTGGGTTCTCAATTATGGCTAATCAGCATTCCTACCTGGCTATAAGGTGTATGTGATTCATGTTATCATGCAGATGGACCTTGAGAGCAAAACGGTTTCCAAGATATCCCGAAAAACTCAGAGGAAGAGGAAACCTGCCAGGTTCCTACAGATGGGGGCACTGAGAAACCTAGTGTCTCTGTTGTTCACCATACAGCAATGTGAGGGGAACTTGCGATTGAATTGAAAAGAGCAAATTGGAAGGACTTGAAGCAAGGCTGGAAGATTTGCCTAACTTGTGCAACAGGGAGAATCGCCAAGCACAGCCCTCACTGTGAAAGACAATTCTGAGGTTAAAATTTACCAGGCTGAGAAAGGAAAAAAAAAATGCTGAAGTTAATCTTTAGGAGCTAAGAATAATTTGGGACTTGTTCCAAGAAGTTTGAACAACTTCTTAAAAGACCATTTAACTTTTTCCGGTCAATTGTGCTTTCACAATTGCTTTAAATTAAAGGGAAAATTCTGTTATTCACTCAAGTATAGATTACCTACAAAAAGTCTGTCTAGTCCTATGTGCTTTTTAGTCTGGTTGCCACCGTAAAAGCCTTAAAATGGAACCACAATGTGTCAACGTTTTACTTATCCATTGCAAGTTCAAATGTCTCTTTTCAAGTTTCCAGTCTTAACTGGGATCATGAAAATATTGTACATATACTATACAAACTGTACAAATATCGTCTTCTTCCCCTCAGTTGAGGGGTCCGTAATCTGGGGTCTTAGACTTACGGCAAAAGAGAAGAGGTTTAGAAGGGAAAAGTTCAGCACCTGGGGTGAAGAGGATGTGGAACCTGCTCCCTGAGTAGAAGGGACCAATTGTTAATATTTAAAATATACTTGAATGTGCTTTAAAAGTAACATAACTGACAGAGCAATGAACCATATACTGGGAAGTGGATTAGTTTGGACAGCTACTTATTGGTTAGTGCTGGCCATGATGGGTCAAATGGCCTTTTTCCCTGATACAAATTTGTACGATTCTATGAATGATGTACGCGGTCTCCTGATCGTCCTGTGACAATTTCCTTGAGTGTATGCAGTATGATGTCTGGGTGCTGGGGCTTTGTGATAATACGATAGCAGCAAAATATGGATGAGCAATTTTCATATTCCATTATCTGATTTTAACACTTGAGACCTTGTGAGTGTGAACAATGCAATGAGAAGCCCTTGGACCTTGGGAATGTGAGGTGGTCTCTCTCTCTCTCTCTTTTTCTCCAACAAAATACTTGAAGCTAAAGATTGCCAATGAAATTGCTGGAGAAACTCAACAGGTCTGGCAGCATCTGTGGAGAGAAAACAGTTTGCAATTTGAGTCCAGTGACCCTTCTTCAGAGCCCACCAATTGTGGAAAGAAAACCAATTGCTGTCACCAGTTATTTCTAAAAGCAACACCTTACAACAAGTCAAAGAGTTCATAATGTTTCCTGTGCAGAAATGGAAGAACCTGAAGGAAAATATTAAATAACTGAAGGATGTAGGAAACAAATCCCATTGAATCTTGAGGACTGGTGCTATTGAACTGTTTTCCCCTTCACCCGTAACATTTTTATTTTTGTCAGTCTGTGGCAGAGAGGTTTATGTAGATAGTTCATAGTTGTTTACCTGTGGTTAGAATCTACTTATTTGTAACACACAGTAGCTCTTGTTAAGTACAGAAACCTGGTCTGTTTTCTGTTAGCCCGAGTCTCCCAGACAGGTACACTGGGGGCTGCATATTTTGATAATTTTATATCTTGTGATAACTCTGGAAATAGCAGGGCTTGATTTCCACAGGATATCCCAGTGAAGCATAACAGTACTTAAAATTGAGGCTATGGTAAATTCCTCAAGGAGCTCAAAAATTCAATACTCTTTCCAATCCAAATGCATGGAGAAGAACTGAGAATATCGGGGACAGACTTGGCCTGTGCAACCATACTGGCTGGTTTCTATCAGTTTACACAGACTTATAAATTCTGGGAAGTGGGGGTATGGAATTATCACAGAAGAGAGAGAAATAAGGCCAGGGTCAATAACCCTGAGACAACCTAGATAGAAAAGGGAGGCCAGGCAGAGAAAATAGAAACAGTTCCCAGTTGTTAAAAGAATGGAGCCAAATAAGAAACTGTTGGCATTCTCCATGCACAGAACAAAAGACTTAGTTCACAAATCCCCACAATCTAGCACTAATTCCACAACATTCTCACCCTCTTCCAATGGTCTTCAAGTGCCAAACAGAATAACCTCCACAGTACACAACTGCCTATCCATCCAAAAGAGGTTACCACCACACAACCACTTGCTCACATCGTCTATTTCATACATAGATTTGAGCTTTTACTCCACAATTCTCCTTACACCCAAATCACCCCTGCTCCCATCTTCACATTGATGGGAGGGGTATGTGCAGCAGTGTGAAGAGGATTGGGAGAAGTGTGCAGCGAGTCAGCATCACTGCGAAGCGGACTGGGAGGTGTGTGCAGTGAATCAACCTCACTGTAAAGTGGAGCAGGGGAATTAGTATAAAGCACTGTGCAAGGAAAGTGGTGAACTCAGTATAAAGTGCTGTAGTAAGTGCTCCAGTATAACCTGGAGAGTGGTGAACTCTGAGACAGTGCTGGCAGGGTGTGAGGTAATGCTGTGGGGCAAATCTTTAAATAGCTCTAAATTATTAAGAAAGTGTGGTCAGGTGGTCTGCTCATTATCCCTGCATAGACAGTTTTCGGTCAGGGCAACAAAAATAAGGACGGAGTGGGTAGCAGTATTGGTTAAGCAATCAACTACAATTGTGGAAAGGGATGGTATACTAAACGGGTTAACAATGAGACTTTATGGGTTGAGCTTAGGGATACAAAAAAGGACTGTCACACCTACCAAGAGTATACTACAGACTTCCAAATAGGTGGTGAATCCATGGAATCATTGCTACAGAAGGCAACTCACAGTGTATTTAAGAAAACAATAGGTTCTTGATTAGAAAGGGGATCGTGTCTTATGGGGACAAGGCAGAAGAACGGAGTTGAGAAACAGAAAAGCCATGATCAAATGGTGGAGCAGGCTTGATGGGCCAAATGGCCTAATTCCGCTCATGTATCTTCTGGTCTTATTACAAATGCATGCAATAAGGGTACAATTGTAATAATAGCAACATAGAAATTATGAACAGGAATAGTCCATTCAGTCCTTTGAGCCTGCTCCACCATTCGTTATGACCACAGCAGAATATCCAATTCAATACCTTTCTCCTGCGTTCTCCCATCCCTTGAGCCTAAGAACTATATTTAACTCTATCCTGAAAATATTCAGTGTTTTGGCCTCGACCACTTTTTGTGGCAGAGAATTCCATAGGTTCACCACTTTCTGGGTGAAGAAAGTTCTTCTCATCTCAGTACTAAGTGGGTAACCCTGCATCATTAGACTGCAACCCCAGGTTCTAGAGACCCCGGTGATTGGGAACAACTTTCCTGCATTTACCCTCTTAGAAACAAAAACAAATTGCTGCAGCGACTCGACAGATCTGGCAGCGTCTGTGGAAAGAACGCAGAGTTAACTTTTCAGGTCCGGTGACCCCTCTTTAAAACCTGTTTACTGGACCCGAAACACTAACTCTGCCTTTTCTCCATAGATGCTGCCAGACCTGCGAAGTTTTAGCTTCTCCAGCAATTTCTGTCTTTGTTTCAGATTTCCAGCAAATGCAGGTCTTGGTTTTATTTTAGTGTACACCTGGTTTAGTCCTGTTAGAATGTTATGGGTTTCTATGACATGCCCCTTCAGTCTTCTAAACTCCAGTGAATATAGTCCGAATCAATCTCGTCTCTCTTCATACATCATCCCACCAATCAGTTTGGTGATCAATTTCGGGTCAAAATTATGGATGACTTCAAGTTATAAGTAGATTGGACAAACCAAATGAACAGTAACACTGTGGAGGAGGGCTTCCTGGAATGAATATGTGATTTTCTTTTAGACCAACAATTTGAGGAACCAAAGTTGGATATCCTAGATTGGATATTGTGCAATGAAAAAGGATGTTGCGAGCTGAGCAACCATAAAATTATAGAACTATTCGTTAAGATGGAGAGTGAAGAAGTTGAATCTGAAATTAGGGCCCTAAATCTAAATAAATGGAACTATGGATGGTATGAACCATGAGGTAACACTGTACGGGAACCTTACTAAAAGAGTTCATAGTGGTTAAACAACGGCTTATATTGAAGGAACATGTGCATGAATTACAATAATTATCCATTTCTAATTGACGTAAAAACAAAACAGGAAAGATGGCTCATCATGGCTTATAAAAGAAATTCGGGACAGTATTAGATGCAAAAAGGTCATAAAATTGCTAGAAAAAGCAGCAAGCCTGAAGACTGAAAGCAGTTCAGAATTCAACAAAAGAGGACAAAAAGAGGATCAAGAAGGCAAATCAGACTGAGAATAATATTGCAGGGAATGTAAAACCTGACTATAAAATCTTATTTTTTTTTTATTGTCCATTAATGGGATGAGGACATTGCTGGCTAAGCCCACCTCTGACTTCCCAGAGTCAACTACACAGCTGTGGGTCAGGAGTCATATGTAGGCCAGACCAGGTAAGGATGGCAGATTTCCTTCCCCAAGGGATATCAGGACCTAGTTTCAGATTCAAATTCTTCACCTTCCATCTTAATGGCACCAATTTTTTTTTTGCCTCCAACAACTGACAACGGATTTATGGTCATCAATAGACTCTTAATTGCAGATTTTTTCTTATTGAATTCAAATTCCACCATAGATTTGAACCCTGGTCTCCAGAACATGACCCGGATCTCTGGATTAATAGTCCAGTGATAATACTATGAGGCCATCATCTCCCCATGTGAAATATGTGAATAGAAAAATATTAGCAAAGACAGATAAAGGTTCACTGTAGTCAGAAATTGCAGAAAGGAACATATTTTAGTTCTGTCTTCACAAAAGTAAACACAAGTAATTTCCCAAAGTGTTAGGGAAACATTGGGTCTCACGAGAGGGAGGAATTGAAAACTAAAGTATTTGTTTAAAAAAACCTGCTAAAGAAACTAATAGGGTCAAAGGCTAACAAATCCCCAAGGCCTGATAATCTGCATCCCAGTGTAATAAAGGTGGCTGCCCTGGGAATATTGGACACACTGGTGGTTATCTGCCAAAATTCTATTGACTCTGGAGCAGTCCTGGCAAATTAGATGGTGGCAAATGTCGCTCAATTATTTAAAAAAGGAAAAAAGAGAAAAAGTGAATTACAGACTAGCTAAACTAACATCAGTAATGGGAAAACGCTAGAATCTATTATCACAGACATAACTCAAAACTTAGAAAACATGGGTGAGATTGAACAAAGTCACCTTGGGTTTGCAAAAGGGAAATCATGCTTTACTAATCTATTGGAATATTTTGAATATGTAACCAGTACAGTTGATAAAGGTTGGACCTATTGACGTGGTGTATTTGGATTTCAAGAAGGCATTTGATAAGGTCTCACATAAGAAGCTACTGAGCAAAATTAAAGCATGGGAGTAATATACTAGCATGGATTGAGAACTAGTTGACAGGCTGAAAACAGGGAATGGGAACAAATCAGTTTTCTTCCAGGTGACTGGCTGTGATTAGTGTACCACAGGGATTAGTGCTTGAGATCCAGCTATTAATGATATATGTAAATTACTTGGATGCGAAACCAAACCTAATATTTTCAAGTTTGCTGATGACACAAGTCTAGGTCGGATTGAGAGTTGCAAGGAGAATGCAAAGAGGCTTCAGGGCAATCTTGACAACTTGAGTGTGTGGACAAACACACCATATGCAGTATAACGTAGATAAATGTGAAGTTGAACAGTGTTGTGAAAAACAGGAAGGCAGATCATTAGTTAAATGCTGTCATATTGGGGAGTGTGAATGTACAAAGGGACCTGGGTGTCCTTGTATACCAGTAAATCAAAGCAGACAGCCAATGCACAAAGCAATCTGGAAGGCAAATGGTATACTGGCCTTCATTGCAAGAGGACTGAAGTTCAAAAGTTCAGATGTCCTATTGCAGTTATACAGGGGCGATCTTGGAGAGACCACACCTGGCGTGCTATGTGCCATTCTGGTCTCCCTATCTAAAAAAGGATATACTTGCCAAAGAAGGAATGCAGCAGAGGTTCACTAGGCTGATACTAGGGATGACAGGGCTGCCATATGAGGAGACATTATAGTGATCATAACAAGGTCAGCCAGGTAGACCTCAGAATATGAGCTCCCCGATTGGGGCTATTAATCTGGTCCAATCAGGGAGCTCTGGCTGACAGATATAAACAGTAGTGTCAGAAGTTCTGTTCACTATGACAGATGGCTCTGAGCTGGATCAGTGACAAAGTCTCTCTACGTGTAAATAAAGGGTGACTTTGTGATGGGATACCGGCCTCTGGGGAGTTATTTCAGTGGTGACAAGAAAGAAACATGCTCCTGAAGAAATTCACTCGCAATAGTTCTCCAGGAGTTAGGGGTAAGCATTTCTGGCAACGTGCCATTGTTTGGGAAGCTTGAACCATTCAATCTGCCATTAACAACCACCCAGTATGTGGAAGGAATGCATCATTTTTTTCTGGGCCAATGACATGGGTCCAGATGAAAAACAATGAGAATTCTCCTGACAGATTGTGGACTCGCAGCTTTTTTGGTTATCAGGAGGCTAACTTTCCCTGAGGCACCAGAGACTAAAACCTTTCAAGAGTTGACAGATTTAGTTACGGCATATTATGACCCCAATCCTCCTCTAATTCTGAGATGCTATGGGTTTTACTCGGCAATTCGAAAACAAGGAGAATCCGTGTCAGGATTTTTGATTAGGTTAAGACACGCAGAGGCACGTGGCTTTGGTTTAACCCTTAATGAGATGCTGAGGGACCATTTGGTATGTGGGGTTCATGATGTAGCCATTCAAAATTGCCTACTAGCTGAAGCTCAACTGGGCTTCAAACAGGCACTACAACTGATTTATCATTGGAAATTGCAGCAAGTGGAGCATGTGTTGCAGGGTATTCCAATCAAAGTGGACATCCTCGCTCATCTGAGTGAGCTTCGGGAACACGACTTGAAAGAAGACAATTGCATAGCACCATACAAGACATATCCGAACGGAGGGACTCTAGGTCATACCACAGAAAAGCCCCAAAGCAAAGCCAGGCCTTGGTCAAATGGTTAAAATTTTCTTCAGGATCCTGGCTGGCAAGCTATTGTAGTTGTTGCTGGTATGCAGACTCAAGAAGTAAAAGAGTCCCACTAAACCTAAATTGAGTAAGAGAACTCATAAGCCAGTATCCAGGAGAGTTCACACCTTGGAAAGTCCACCTACGTCTAGTTTGGAACACTTAAATTGGTTAACAACATCCAAATCAGAACCAATCAAAATAAACATCTGTGTAAATGGTCACCCAATTTGAATGCAGGTCAATAATAGCACACAATTTCAGTGTTTGCAGTACCAGTCTTGAACAAAATTTGCTTCAGACTTAAGTTTCTGCACGACCTGGGCTAGAATGAGAACCTATACCGGGGAACCTTTACAGATTTAGGTTACAACTCAGTGCCAGTCTCTTATGAGAATCAGCTCATTCAGTTACCACTGATTGTAGTAAAAGGCTCAGGCCCAAACTTGACTGGGCAGAATTGGTCGAAAAAGATTCGCTTTCATTGACACATTATTTTTCGAGTAGAAAATAGCTGCCTGAGTGAAGTCCTAATTAAATACCCAGATGTTTTTCAGGAAGGTCTAGGGACTATCAAAGGGGCCAAGGCCACCTTGCATGTTGACCAAGAAGCAATTCCACGATTCTGTAAGGCCTGTCCAATGCAAATTGCTTAATGGGCAAAAGTAGAGGCTGACCTCAGGATGCTGGAAAGCAAAGGAATCATTAAACCACCTCAGTTTGCGGAATGGGCAGCACTGCTCGTACCGATTGTGAAGCCTGATGGGTCAGTTTGCCTTTGTGGGGATTTTAAACAAATGGTCAACTGGTTTTTGCAGCTGGATAAATAGGCTATTCCTCACAAAGAAGATTTATATGCAAAGCTGTCAGGGGAGCTGTTCTTCACAAAGCTGGACATGAGCCATGCATACTTGCAAGTGCGATTAGATGAGGCTTCCCAGAATTGTGCTCCAATTAATATCCATAAGGGTTTGTACCAATACATAACACTGCTATCTGGGGTATTGTCAGCCTGTGCAAATTTTCAGCGAACAACGGAAAACATTTTACAAGTTCTATCCCAGGTCGTCATTTATCTTGATGACGTGCTAATAATAGGGAAGACCAAGAAGGAGCACTGACAGAACTTGGACATAGTCCTTAGATGTTTGTTCCAGATGGACGTATGCCTCAGAAGAAAAAATGTGCGTTCCAGCCACCCCAAGTGACCTACTTGGGTTACAGAATCAACAAAACCAGGTTATACGCATTGTAAGGTAAAAAGTCAGGGTGATCAAAGGTGCCCCAGCTCCCATATCTGTCCTGAAGCATAGGTCTTTCCTTGGGCTGGTGGAACTATTACGGAAAGTTCATACATAACATAGTCTCCATCCTGGCACCTTCGCATCAATTTCTAAAGATGGGTCAGCATTGGAAATGGTCATGTAACCAAGGCATAGCTTTCAGGGAAGTGAAAAAACAACGATCATCCTCTTAGGTGTTGGCACACCATGGTCCCAAGCAAAATCTGATATTGACATGCGACGCCTCCATGTACAGCATCGGGTGGTACTAGCTCATAGGTGGCCAAATGAAGAGGAATGCCGATCGTGTATGCATCCAGGACTTTAGCTAATGCAGAAGGTAAATGCGTCCAGATTCAGAAGTAAAGTTTGGTAGTCATATTTGTAATCAGGAAGTTCCACCAATACCTTTACAGACCTAAATTTGTAATAATAACAGATGACAAGTCCCTGCTAGATCTACTTAAAGAGACCAAGGCAGTGCTGCCCATAGCTTCAGGCTGAATTCGATGGTGGGATCCTATTCTGACAGGATATAATCACAAGCTGGAACACCAGGAGGCCAAGTAGCAAATGCGGATGTGTTGAGCCGACTCCCACTGGTAGATATACCACCGGGGGTACCTGCCACTGGAAGAGTCTGTAATTGTTTTAAGCTTTCCAGACACACTTCCAGTCACAACCGACAATATCAGACTTTGGACGCAGAAAGATCTAGTCCTAGCAAAACTGAAACGGCTGGTGGTAATGGGAGAGCCCAAAGGGCTGTCACAACCAGAACTGTAAACTTTTTGGAACCAGACAGGCAAGATTACAGTTGAGGATGGCACATTATAATGGGGAGCAAGAGTGATTGTCCCAAGCAAAGGTCACCACCAGATACTGGTTAAACTCCACCAGCATTATCCAGGGGTCTCCAAAGTGAAGATGTTGGCAAGAAGTTATGTCAGGTGGCCAGGGTTGAATGTAGACATTGCTGCATGGTGGGGCAGTGCCCAGAGTGCCAACAGGACAAAAATCACCACCAGCAGCTCTCCACACTCAGGGGATCATTGCACCTACCTCAAATTTATATGTCACCAGACCTGACCTCACATTGACCATGTCTCTTTCCCATGCAGGGCCATTCCCATGGTTCCTACACCAAACTTCGTCCCTTTTAAGAAAAATACCTCTCTCGCTTAGCTGAGTCCTGTGTCCGGCATTGGTTTTCCTGACGCCGTTTCACCTCCACCCAGACGCCTATTGATTCAACTGGGCCTGTATTGACTTGAGTTTGGAAAAAAGAGAGTTGATCTGATTGAAACATTTAAAACTCTAACAGGGCTAGACAGAGAGGATGCTGCCCCTGGTTGGACAGTCCAGAACCAGGGGTCACAGTCTCAGGATATGGGCTAAGCCATTTAGGAACAAGATGAGGAAACATTTATTCAGAGGGTGCTCAACCTGTAGAATTCATGACCACACAAGGATGTGGAGCTGGGTCACTTGAGCGTATTCAAGAAAGACATTGATCATTTAACATCTAAAAATGTATCAAGAGATAAGGAAGATAAGTGGGAATATGGCATTGAGCTAGAAGATCAGCCATGATCATACTCAATAGTAAGGAAAGCACAAAGGGCTGAATGGCCTACTATTGCTCCTAACTTCTATGCTTCAATGTTTCTCTTGCTAAGTATTGCTTGCCCAAAACTTTAAATTAGTCTCCCCTCATCCTTGTACCGTTACAGCTTTTTCTCTGTCTACCTTATCTCAAGTCGTCACAACCAAACTCTATCAAACCTCCCCTCAAGCTTGTTTTGCTCCAAGACGAACAACCATCCTAACTTTGTAGCTAAAACCAATAATCCTTGGAAACATTATGGTAAATCCCTTCTGCATTCTTTCAAGGATCTTCACATCCTTCCTAGAGTGTGGTGACCAAAGCAGAAAGCTGTACTCTATCTATGGCCTAACCATTGCTTTGCAAAGATTTGTACAATCCGCCACAAATGACATTTTGCACCCAATAATTCTATTTATGAAACCTAAAGTCCTATATGTTTTGCAGCCTATTTCTTGAAATACTTTGCCATCTTCACAGATCAATGCACATGATCTCTGAGTCCCTACCTCTGCACACTCTTGTCAAATGCAACACTAAGTCTCTATTAGTTCGCCCTGTCAATTCTGCAAAAAAAACTCCTTCACACTTTGAGATAGTAAGAATTGCTGATGCTGGAGTCAGAGATAACACAATGTGGAGCTGGAGGAACATAGCAGGCCAGGCAGCATCAGAGGAGCAGGAAAGCTGACATTTCGGGTCAGAACCCTTCTTCAAAACTTTGCTGTATTCAATTTTATCTGTCTTCTTCCTGCCCTTCTGTAAGTCAACCTACATTGTGATGCAGTCAATTGATACCGTCCTCCTCACAATTTGCCATAACTCCGAGTTTGGCATCACTAGCACATTTTTAAATTTTAATCTGCACTGCAATATCCAACTAATTTATATACAGCAAAAATACTAGCCCCTGAGGAACACCGTTTTCCACTATCTTCTCGTCTGAAAAAACACTGTTTAAAAATCCAAGTTACAGTGACTATCCTATTCCATGAGCCACAATTTTGTTAACCTGCCTTTTATATGGCACTTTGTCAAACACAGGCTTAAAATTTGTATAGACAACATCCACAGTTTTCCCTTGAACTATATTACTTCATCAAAATATTTAAGCAGTCAAATGCAATCTGCCTTTGACAAGTCCGTTGGCTTTCAATTAATTCAAGCCTTTACAGAAGTGTCTAATGATGACTTTCCCTCATTACTGTTTCTGAAATATCACCCAGCACTGATGTAAAAATGATCAGCTTGTTGTTGCCAGGAATGTCCTTCTATCTTTTCTTGAACACGGCATTACGTTTTCTCCTATCCAATCCCCTGGCCTCTTCTCACAACAGGGAAAAATTTGGGGAATCCAGCAAAAATTTCTATCTACATACTCACTTCCTTTAGCAAACTGAGGCAAGTGTCATCTGGATCGGGTGACTTATCAGTTTTAAATATCATCAGCTTTTCCAGTATATCCTGCCTATCAATTTTCACACTCTGTATGGCCTCTTATCTCTTCCGATGATATTCTACCAGCAGCCTCTTTATGTCTAATACACAGAAGTATTCTAGTCTTACCTTGCATGTCCAAGCATACATCACCCTTTTTGTTCCAAACAGGAACTACCCCACCTCTCATAACACACATACTGTTTACATGCCGGTTACAAAAATTTTGGGGATACCTTTTACGTGAAATACCATTCCATTGTCATTTTCTCTTTACCCCTTCACTTCTCTCTTTCACATTCCATATTTTCTTCCCCTTGCCACCGCACCTCCCTTTTGCTCATTCCGATCTTTTCTGAACACATGGTATATTGAGCTGTGTTGAGCACAAAATTCTAATCATATTTAAGCCACAATTTTCACTGTTGATATCCCAGTCCCCTCATCTATTTGGATTTGTGGCTCAACCTATTCAATACTCTTTGAGCAGTTATGGCCCGCAATTGTAAACGTGTCCCAATGTTCCTCACAGTCTTTCTCAGACTGCTGCTACCTAATATTGTGCGACTTCCTTCTAGGGTGCTATCCAACATGCATTCCTTCTAATTCTTCTTCTCTACTTCAAGATGCTGATTCTCATCCCCCTGCCAATTTATTCTTAAACCTTCCCCAACTCCGTAAGGTCAATGTACCTCCCTGCAAGAAGGGCCTTTCAAGATGCAACCTGTCTCTTTTGAGTAGGTGCCTAAAACCAGCTTCAAAATCCAAAAAATCTGAGGCCTTCTGTTCTTCACCAGTGCCTCAAGTAACACATTGATGCTCCCTGACTTCCTATGAACATTTCACAAGTGTATGACATTTAAGCAATCCAGAGATTACGAGTTTTGAGCTTCTACTTTTTAAACTTTCTTTTAAGCTATGCTCTTCCTTCCAAGGACCCCATGACCTGTCCCCTGTGTCTTTGGGATTGACTCCCCTTACACTAGTTCTCTCTATAATCAAAAAGAAAAATTCCCAAAGGCATTGTATCATTGTACTTTGTGCCATGCCCAGTAATGATGGTTCCTTTGTGCTGTTGATGTGTCATAAAAACACACTGAGCCAAGATGATTGACCAGGAAGAAGTTCTTTCGAGACAGATTTTTTCTCATCAGAAGACAATATTAAAAAAAACAAAAATAGAGATTGCTAGAAAAGCTCAGCAAGTCTAGCATTATCTGCGAAGAGAAATCAGAGTTAACGTTTCAGGTCCAGTGACCTTCCTCGGAACTCATACGTCAAGTATTTACCATGCTTGCCCTTCAATCAGCACCACATACAAAACTTGATGCATAAACAATATAGGCTACATTGGGAGATATTAGTATTGGTAATGTCATTGAACTCGTAATCCAGAGAGCCAGGCTAATGCTCTGGGGGACAAGGGTACAAATACCCTTGCAGGTGGAATTAGACTCAAATCCATAAACAGAATCTGGAACTGAAAGGTTGTTTCAGTAATAGGGACCATGACAGCTAATACTGAGTGTAGTCATAAACAATCTTTGTTGACAAACATCCTTCAGGAATGAAGTCTCCACTGCTCTTCCCAAGGCCTACATATGAAACCAGACCCACAGCAATGGGACTGACTCTCAACTATACTTTGAAATTGCCTCACAAGCCACTCTGTTCAAGGGTAATTAGTAATGGATAACAAATGCTGCCCATATTTCATGAAATAAAAAATGATTTCTAAGGAGCTTCATGAACGTTCCAGCCAAAACTGGGAAAGACAGATAGACCTTCGTGCAGCTGACATCAAATTTGGCTGTTCAGCTATTGATAACAGGGGTCCTCCCATGCTAGGAGCTAACACGATGAGTTAGACTCCGTAGAAATATATGTTTATTGTTAACAGTGTAGGATAAAAGACCAATGTTCATACCAACTAAAGCTGCCACAGACACTTTTTTTATGGGTTTGCTGTCCAGCGGATTGAAATTTCAACACTATAATCTTGAAACCATGACTTCACAATCTGAGGCAACAAACAAAGATGGACTTCATGATGGCCCCATCACACACAATTTCCAACAGAGTGGTCTCTCTAAGAAATCACACTGCAGGGGATACACATGCAAGCCTGCAAATTATTGCTGACTCTCAGGTACTCTAAGCTGATCAGCTGTTGCCTTCTTTGCAGTGCCATAAACTCTAGATTACGCCACTGAGTCAACGTATAGTATGGCAAAAGATGCTATTCCAAATCAGCACCAGACAGGAAACAAAAGGCAGAAGACTAAATCCAAGTGCTGTTTGCAACAGATTTACAATGTCATACTCTTAAAGACTTCATGATTTTTATGCTAATCATTTTCCTTTTCTACTCACAAGTCTTGATGGGGCAGGGTGTGGTGTAAGACTTGTAGTGGGGTCTAGGAATCAGTCTCTGTCACTGTTCAGCCATGTAGGGAACAACTGAGTATCTAGCTGGCTTGTGTCGCCCCAGTTCAAATTCATGTTGATATATTCAAGGTGTCAAGAATATGGGACTTTTTCTCCTTTCCTGATAAATTACAGACTCATGCTGGAAACGACTCACCTTCTAGGACCTCATTCGACCTGAGTGCGCCATCAAGCTGTTGATCCACATTTGATCTTCTGGCCTTGTCCAAAATGTGTAATTTCCAGCAGCATTGACTGGATCAAGTGTTCTGAGACATTCTGCTTTTCAATGCAGCAAAGTCACTGGAACAAACCAAAAACAGGCAGCTGAGCACACATCAAAAATCCAAGCACAATAGCCTATTCAGCCCCTTGAATCTACTGTATGATTTAATAAGGTTATAGCTAATCTTCAAACTTAATTCCACTTTGCCGTCCAATCTCCATTCGCACCGATCAAACACGAACAAAGCACTCAGGTACACTGGGGCAGAGAATTTTCATGATTCAGAACCCTCAGTACATGTATTTCTAATACCAGTCCTAAATGGCTTTATCCTGAGAATATGAACAGTTCTGAGGAAGGGTCACTGGACCTGAAATGTTAACTCTGATTTATCTCCACAAATGCTGCCAAACGTGCTGGATATTTCCAGCAATTTCTGTTTTTGTTTGTGACCCTAAGTTCAAACTGTAGACTACACAAACTTTTCTCACAGGAAAGTCCTGTCATCCAAGGAAACAACCTACTGAGGTTTTCTTTTACTGCCTTGAAGACAAATATATCATTCCTGAGGTACGGGGAACAAAACTATAGACTGGTCTTAACAGGTGGCTCAGTGGTTAGTACTGCTGCGTCACAGTGCCAGGGACCTGGGTTTGATTCCCTCTCGGGCAATTGTCTGCGTGGCGTTTGCACGTTCTCGTCCTGTCCGCATGGGTTTCGTTTGGGTGCTCTGGTTTCCTCCCACAGTCCAAAGATGTGCAGACTAGGTGGATTGGCCGTAGTGTTCAGGGATGTGTAGATTAGGTGGGTTTGGGAATGGGTCTGGATGGGATGCTCTGAGGGTCAGTGTGGACTTGTTGGCCCAAAGGGCCTGTTTTCACACTGCAGGGATTCTACGGAACAAAGCTCTGTACAATTGTAATGACTTTTCCTTACTCTTGTGTTCTAAACTTGTTCCGTTAAATAACACATAGATAGCAAGAACTGCAGATGCTGGAGTCAGAGACGATGCAGTGTGGAGCTGGAGGAACACAGCATTGGAGGAGCAAGAAATTTTGATGTTCGGTTCGACCTGAAACGTCAATTTTCCTGCTCCTCTGATGCTGCCTGGCCTGCTGTGTTCCTCCAGCTCCACACTGTTTTGTCTCCAATAAATAACATACCAGATGCCTTCCAAATAACTTACTGTACCAGTATGCTAACTTTACATTTTTTGTGCAAGGTTAACCAGATCCCTCTGAAAACTATATTTAAGTTTCACGACCGATTTTTTTTTGACTTTCCTCACAAAATTACTTTAATTTTCCCATCCACTACTTTTATGTTCATTCACATCTCTCTACGTCCTTTTGCAGACTCTTGTACACTCCTTAAAGTTTTGTATCATCAGAAAACTTCAATGTAAAGGTCCCTGCATCTAATCATTCATAGATTCTAACAGTTGAGACCCCAGATCACAAATCACAATCTGCCAACCGAAAAATGACCTAGTTATTCCAAATCTCTAGTTTATACTGTTTGCTCAATCAGATCTCCAAGCCCCTCGAGTCTTTATCAACTTTGCATTACCTTATCAACTTTATCAAATGGATTCTGAAAATCCAAGTATTTTATATCTACGATCTACTGTACTAGTTACATGTTCTGCTCAAAGAACTCGAATCGATCTGTCAAACATGATTTTCCTTTCATCAAACAATTGTTACTCTGCTCAATCAGTGATTCTCTAACTGTCTGTCACCAGTCCCTTAACAACAGATTCCAACATTTTCCCAATCAGAGTGCAGAGTGCACTGTAACACAGTGGCATAGCAGGACCATGCTGGACCCATAACCTAGAGGTTGATGGATCAAAACCATCTTCTGCTATTTGCATGTTCGCACACCTGCTGCAATGTAGGCAGATGCTGTGCCAGCAACTGTTGTCTGTTCTATACCTCGCAGAAACCAGGACCACCTAGAACACACGATCGGGCCTGACTGCCAATGCTGGAACCGTGACCACAACAACAGACAGATCAGGAGATAGTAGGAACTGCAGATGCTGGAGAATCTGAGATAACAAGGTGTATCAAGGCCTGAAACGTCAGCTTTCCTGCTCCTCTGATGCTGCTTGTGTTCATCCAGCTCCACACCCCGTTATAACAGACAGATCAGCCTTTTTAAAGGCCCAACCCAAACGCTGACTGGAGATACGACTCTGTGGCCCTACCTAATGTCGTGGAGACCCTACTTCATGGTCCAACCAGACCCAGAACAAGACACTCTGGAGTGCCTGAGGCCTCGACCAGTGTCCAGGATCCCACCAGACGCACCCACATATCTCCTAGAACAGCAGACTACCTACACCGACTCACAGGCCCAACCAGAAGCAGTCACTTACCCAGGAAACGTGGGAGACGTGCTGGCCTACAGGTGAGACTAAAACAAGACTAAAACAACGCTGTTTCAAATACCCCCTTCCCCAGCATATGGACAAGCTATTGAAAACAAGCTGGACAAACTTAAAGCTATACTCACCTATCAAAGAGAGGCTACTGTATGCTCTGTTTTACAGAGATATTGCTCACTCCTGCTACCCCTGACTGTGCCTTACAACCTGGGGTTTTCGCAGTTCACCGAATGGACCTTGCAGCATCCTCAGGCAATGCAAGGGATGGAGAGGTCTGCCTCCAAATTGACACCTCTTAGTGCTCAGATGTGATGACCCTGGCGAGCTACTGCTCCCCAGACCTAGATTATCTAATGTTGAAGTGCCATTCCTACTACCTGCTGCGGAAGTTGGCTTCTGCTATCCTGACAACAGTTTGCATCCCACCCCATGCAGCAGTAAACAGGGCACTTGATGAAACATACACCGCTACAAATAGCCTTGAGAAAGAATATTTTGAAGCCTTGTTCAGCCAGTGACTTCAACCAGACCAAACTCAACAGCATGCTACCAAGATACCATCAACATATCTCCTGTCTCACCTGAGGCCCAAACACCCGTGAGTATTGCTACACAACCATGAAAGACATCTACCGCTCCATCCCTCATCCACGTTTTGGAAAATCTGACTGCAAGGCTGCACTCTTTCTCCCAGCTTACAAGTAGAAACTGAAGCATGAGGATCCAGTACACACAGTCATAAAGTGCTGGTCGGAGATCACAGATGATCTCCCACATGACTGCTTGGAATCAGTGGACTGGTCAAGAACTCAGCAGCCAACCTAAATGAGTATGCCACTACCATCACAGATTTCATCAGTAAGTGTGTAGAAGACTGCATGCCAAAGAAGTTATTCCAAATGTTCCCAACCGGAAACCAAGGATAAATTGGGAGATTTACTCCCTATCAAAGTCCAGGTTTGAGGTGTTCAAGTCAATACAGGACCAATACAGGAAATCTCGGTACAACCTTGCAAAGCCATAAGGGATGCCAGGAGAAAATATCAGACTCGAGTCTCAGATTAACCACATGAACACACATCAATTGTGGCAAGGCTTACACAATACAATGGGCTACAAAGCAAATTCGAGTGGAATCGCTGACAATGCATTCCACCCCAATGAGCTCAATGCATGCTATGCTCGTTTTGAACAGAAAGTCAGTGAAATGATGTCACCTACCCTGCACGTGTATCCACAGTCACCACCACAGACGTCAGAGCCGCCTTTTTTAGGGTGAACCCATGGAAAGCAATTGGCCCAGATGGTGCCTCCGGCCATGCACTCAGATCCTACACAGACCAGCTGGTGGTAGTATTCGCAGACGTCTTTAACCTCTCCTTACTCTCAACTGAGGTTCCCACCTGCCTCAAGAGGGCCACTATCATCCTGATAGCAAAGAAAAATCAGGCAGTGTGCCTTAACAACTACCACCCATTGGCTCTGGAATCCATCATTATGAAGTGCTTCAAGAGGTTAATAATGGCACACATCAACTCCAGCTCCTGGACTGCCTTGATCCACTACAACTCGCCTACCGTTGCAACAGGTCCATGGCATCCCCCTGGCCCCACACTCATTCATGGAACATCTGGAAAACAAGGATACCTACATCAGGCTCCTCTTTATTGAATTTAGCTCCACCTTCGACACCAGTAATCCAACCAAACTCATCTCCAAACTCCGAGACGTAGGACTCCGCTTCCTCCTCTGCAACTGGATCCTCAACTTCCTGACCCACAGACCATAATCAGTCAGGAGGCAATAACACCTCCTCCATGATAATCTTCAACACCAGCGACCCGCAAGGCTGCATACTCAATATCCCCTTATTACACTCCCTATACACTCATGACTATGTGGCCAAACTCAGCTCTAACTCCATTTACAAGTTTATTGATGACACCACCGTAATGAGTCAGATTTTAAACAATGATGAGACAGAGTACAGCAAAGAGATAGAGAGCTTAGTGGCATCATGTAAAGACAATAAGCTTTCCCTCAATGTCAGAAAAATGAAGAAGTGTCATTGGCTTCAGTGAGCATCAATGGTGCTGTGGTGGAGATGGTCAAGAGCTTCAAGGTCCTTGGAGTAAATTTTACCAATAATCTGTCCTGGTTCATCCACATCAATGCTACAGTCAAGAAGGCATACGAACACCTCTACTTCCTCAGAAGGCTAAAGAAATTCGGCATGTCCACAATGACTCTTACTAGTTTTTATAGATGAATCATGGAAAGCATCCGATCTGGATGCATCAAGCTTTGTATGGCAACTGCTCTGATCAAGCCTACAAGAAATTACAGAGTGTTGTGAACCTAGCCCAGTCCATCACGAAAACTAGCCTTCCATCCATTGACTCCATGTATGCTGCCTCAGGAAGGCAGCCAACATAATCAAAGACCCCTCCCATCCTAGTTATACTCTCTTCCATCCTTTTCCATTGGGCAGAAGATACAAAAGTTTGAAAATACGTAAAAACAGATTCAAGAACAGCTTCTTCCCTGCTATTGTCAGACATTTGAATGAACCTTCATAGAATCATAGAATCCCTACAGTTTGGAAACAGGCCCTTCGGCCCAACAAGTCCACACCAATCCTCAGAACATCCCATCCAGACCCATCGCCCTATACCCCACCTAATCTACACATCCCTGAACACTGTGGGCAATTTAGCATGGCCAATCCACTGAGCCTGCACATCTTTGGACTGTGGGAGGAAACCCACACAGACATGGGGAGAATGTGCAAACTCTACATCGATCATCGCCCGAGGGTGGAATTGAATCCGGGTCCCTGGAGCTGTAAGGCAACAGTGCTAACTACTGAGCCACCGTGCCACCATTTTTTTTCATCAAGAGCAGAATATATCAGAGTTGATCTTTTTCTGTACCTTCTCTGTAGCTGTATCTCTATATTCTGCATCCTGTTCTGTTATCCTGATGTACTTATGTAAGCTTTGATTTGCCTGGATAGCACACAAAACAACACTTCTCACTATATCTTGGTACATGCGACAATGATAAATCAAATAAAATCAGTGGTACCAAATTAACTGTCCCATGTACACAAATATATGAATTTGAAGAAGTAGGCCAACACTCACCCTCTTGCTTGGCAAGAATCTATCTACCTCTCCTTTAAAAAATTTCAAAGATTGTTTCCACCTCCTTTGAGAAAGAGAGTTCTAAAAATTCACATCTGTCTGAGAGAATATTTCTCCTCATTTGTCTTAAAAGGATGACCCTTTTTTTTAAAATAGTGACTAGATTCTTCCACAGTAAACTTTCTTTTCACAGGCACCCTGTCAAGCTACTCAAAATCTTTTATGTTTCATTCCAGCAGTTTCTTCCTCTTCTAAACTCCAGATAAATCATGCCTACCCTGTTCAATCTTTCTCAAAGAACAACCTGCCCATTTCCATTCTCTTGACTGTTTCTAATGTACTTAAATCCTTCCTTAATCAGGGCAATACGGTTGCACAGTGGTTAGCACTGCTGCCTCACAACACCAGGGACCTAGGTTTGATTCCACCCTCAGGTGATGTTATTGCACACCTCTGGAGCTAGTGGGACTGGAACCTGGGACTCAACATGGAATCCATACAGAGCAGATAGAGGTAATTCGGCCCATCAAATCTAAACCAATCCTCTGAAGAACATCCCACCCTTCCCTCCCTATCCCCATAACCCTGCATTAACTACAGCTAATCTACTTAACCCGTACATCCCTTGGGCACTTCAGGGCAATTCAGCAGTCAATTCACCCAACTTGCACATCTTTTGACTGTGGGAGGAAACAAGAGCACCTGGCAGAAACACGCACAGTCATGGAGAAAACATGCAAACTCCACACAGACAGACACCCAAGCTGGAATTGAACATCCAACTGCTTTCCTAATTACTTTCCGCACCTACATACTAACTGACTGTAATTTATGCAGTAGGACGCCCAGGTCTCTTAACATTTCAGAACTCTGCAATCCCTCATCATTTAGATAATGTGCTTTTTCATTCTTCTTGTCGAAGTGGACAATTTTACAGTTCCCCACAATATATTCCATTTGCCAGACTGTATTGTTTCTAGTAAACCAGAAATTGACTCATTTATGCCTACTTTTTTTTGGTTAAACTAGTGAATCTTCCACCCATGCCAATATTTTATCTGCCCAAAACATTAGTTTTATTTTCCACAATAACCTTTGTTGTAGCACCTTATCTAACACTTTTTGGATATCTAAGTAAAGTACAACTTTCCTTTTAAATCGGTTAATCATGATTTTCCTTTCACAAAAACCATATTGGCTCTTCCTAATTACGATGAACCTAAGCTTCGCTTGTATGTCATTGTTTCTAAATTTTACAGATGGAAATATTGAGTGAACTGGCCTATTCTTTCCTGCTTCCTGTCTCCCTTTCTAAGAAAAAAAGTTACATTTACTACCTTCCAATCTAAAACTACATTGCCAAATCTAGGGAATTTAGAAAAATTAAAAAACACTCTTCAACCATTTCACCGACCACTACTTTTAAGGCTCTAGGATGAAGCCCATCAGGATCTGGAGACTTGTTAGTGAAAAGATATTTTTCCTGTTTTTTCTTGCCCTCCTTTCAAACAAGGTGGTGCCAGTTTTGCCACCTTCCAATGCAATGGGGTCATGCAAGATTTGAAGGAATTTAGGAAAAAAATCTAGGAAACTTTGGAACATCACAATGTTTGTTATCTGTTATCACATTTGTTATCTCTGCTGCCAATTTTTTTCAGAACTCTAGAATGTAGACCATCAGCTTTTCATTCAGAATTTTGTCTTTGGTAATGTTGATTACTATAACGTTCTTTATACTGATCACTTCATCAGGCCCATCAACATTTCGAGTATAGATGCTTCCTATCTTTGACTGTGAAGATAGATACAAAATAGCAGTTCAAGAGACCTACCATTTCCTTATTCTACAGCATTATCTTTGTTTGAATCGTTCAGAGATCCATGCTTGCTTTTGTTACTCTATTTCTATTTACATTTTTGTAGAAACTGTTCCCGTCCCTATTTTACGCAATCTATCACTCCATTTTGTCATCTTCAGGTTTCCTCCCAAGTCCAAAGACATGCAAGTTAGGTGGATTGGCCATGCAAAATTGCCTATTGTGTTCAGGGATGTGTAGATTAGGTGCATTAACCATGGGAAATGCAGGATAATAGGGATGGGTCTTAGTGGGATGCTCTTTGGAGGGTCGGTTTGGGTTTAATGGCCTGTTCTCACACTGTGGGGATTCTACGGTAATTTGCTTTTGTTTCACTGTGCAAAACCTCTTCAGTTAACTATGGATCCACTTTTCCTATAGAGTTCTAACTTTCTAAATTGAACATATATTCAACAACACTTAAGTAATATTTAAATTAACCACCCCCTGCCACTATCAATATCCTTGGGTTACCATCGAGCAGAAACTGGCTGAACTAGCTATATTGTGGCTATATGAGAAGGTCAGAGTCTAGGAATCAGTGTGTAACTCATTTCCTGATTCCCCAAAGCCTCTCCATCATCGCCAACGTCGCTCTGCCCACCGCCAATGCCGCACGACCCGCCACCGACGCCAACGCCGCTCTGCCCACCTCCTCCACAGCCAGCAGCTCCAGAGGAGACAGTAGCATCCAGCCCTGGCAGGTCTTCATCGTCTCCCCAGACCTCCCCCTTACTGAGGACGAACGGTCAATCCTCAGTAAAGGGCTCACCTTTGTCCTCTCCACCTTAACATCAATGAATACCGCTCACGCTTGGACTTTGAACAGTTTTTCCGCCACCTCCGCCTCCGCACTTACTTCTTTAATCGTGAGCCTAACCCTCCCTCTACTGACCCCTTCTCCCACCTCCAACACACCCCCTCCTCCTGGACACCACCCCAAGGCCTCCTCCCTCCCTCAACCTCTTCATCTCCAACTACCGTCGAGACATCAATCGTCTCAACCTCTCCACCCTTCTCACCCACTCCAACCTCTCCCCCACAGAACATGCAGCCCTCCGCTCCCTCCGCTCCAATCCCAACCTCACCACAAAACCTGCGGACAAGGGAGGCGCAGTTGTAGTATGGCACACTGACCCCTACATCGCCGAGGTCAGACGCCAACTCTCTGACACCTTCTCCTACCTCCCCCTTGATCATGACCCCACCCCCGACCACCAAAACATCATCTCCCAAACCATCCACAACCTCATCACTTCAGGTGACCTCCCACCCACAGCCTCCAACCTCGTCGTTCCCCAACCCCGCACCGCTCGCTTCTATCTCCTTCCCAAAATCCACAAACCTGACTGCCCTGGTCAACACATTGTCTCTACCTGCTCCTGCCCCACCGAACTTATCTCTACTTATCTCGACTCCATTTTCTCCCCATTGGTCCAGCAACTCCCCACCTACGTCCGTGACACCACCCACGCCCTCCACCTACTCCAAAACTTCCAATTGCCTGGTTCCCAACACCTCATCTTTACCATGGACGTACAGTCCCTATACACCTGCATTCCCCATACAGATGGCCTAAAGGCCCTCCGCTTCTTCCTGTCCCGCAGGCCTGACCAGTCCCGCTCTACTGACACCCTCATCCGCTTAGCTGAACTCGTCCTCACCCTTAAGAACTTCTCTTTCAATTCCTCCCACTTCCTACAGACAAAGGGGGTGGCCATGGGTACCCGCATGGGCCCAAGCTATGCCTGCCTCTTTGTCGGTTACGTGGAACAATCCCTCTTCCGTACCTACACTGGCCCTAAACCCCACCTCTTCCTCCACTACATCAATGACTGTATGGGCGCCGCCTCGTGCTCCCACGAGGAGCTCGAACAGTTCATCCACTTCACCAACATCTTCCACCCCAACCTTAAGTTCATCTGGACCATCTCTGATACCTCTCTCTTCTTCCTGGACCTCTCTGTTTCCATCTTTGGCAACCACCTGGAAACCGATATCCATTTCAAGCCCACCGACTCCCACAGCTACCTAGAATACACTTCCTCCCACCCACCTTCCTGCAAAAATGCCATTCCCTATTCCCAATTCCTTCGTCTCCACCGCATCTGCTCCCAGGATGAGGCATTCCACTCCCGAACATCTCAGATGTCCTCGTTTTGCAAGGACCGCAACTTCCCCCCGTCAGTGATCAAGAATGCCCTCGACTGTGTCTCCCGCATTTCCCGCAACTCATCCCTCACACCCCCTCCCCGCAATAACAACCAAAACAGAATCCCCCTCGTCCTCACGTACCACCCCACCCACTTATCATCCTCCGACACTTCCGCCATCTGCAATCCGACACCACCAACAAAGACATTTTTCCCTCCCCACCCTTATCTGCTTTCCGGAGGGACCACTCTCTCTGTGACTCCCTTGTCCGCTCCACACTCCCCTCCAGCCCCACCACACCCGGCACTTTTCCCTGCAACCGCAGGAAGTGCTCCACCTGCCCCTACACCTCCCCCCTCACCCCCACCTCAGGCCCCAAGAAGACTTTCCACCTCAAGCAAATGTTCACCTGCACATCTGCCAATGTGGTATACTGTATCCACTGTGCCAGATGTGGCCTCATCTACATCGGGGAAACCAAACGGAGGCTTGAGGACTGCTTTGCGGAACACCTACGCTCGGTTCGCACTAAACAAATGCATCTCCCAGTCGCGAACCATTTCAACTCCCCCTCCCATTCCTTAGACAACATGTCCATCCTGGGCCTCCTGCAGTGCCACAACAATGCCACCCGAAGGTTGCAGGAACAGCACCTCATATTTCGCTTGGGAACCCTGCAGCCCAATGGTATCAATGTGGACTTCACAAGCTTCAAAATCTCCCCTCCCCCTACCGCATCCCAAAACCAGCCCAGCTTGTCCCCGCCTCCTTAACCTGTCTTTCCTCCCACGTATCCCCATCTCCAACCTACTAGCCTCATCCCGCCCCCTCGACCTGTCTGTCCTCCCTGGACTGACCTATCCCCTCCCTAACTCCCCACCTACACTCACTTTTACTGGCTCCACCCCCGCCTCTTTGACCTGTCTGTCTCCTCTCCACCTATCTTCTCCCTTATCCATCTTCTATCTGCCTCCTCCTCTCTCCCTATTTATTTCAGAACCCCCTTCCCCTCCCCCATTTCTGAAGAAGGGTCTGGGCCCGAAATGTCAGCTTTCCTGCTCCTCTGATGCTGCTTGGCCTGCTGTGTTCATCCAGCTCTACACCTTGTTATCTCTCTCTCCATCAACTACTAGGCATCTACAAGGCACAAATCGGGAATGTAATAGATTATCCCCACTTGCCTGGATGAGTGCAGCTCCAACAACAGCCATGAAGGTAACACCATCCAGGACAAAATAACCTGCTTGAATGACACCACATTCACAAACATCCATTCCCCACATCACCAACTGTGTGTATTATCTACAGAAATTTACCAAATATCCTCCAACAGCACCTTCCAAACCCAAAAACACTATCATCTAGAAGGGCAAAGGCAGCATAGTTGGGATCACCACCACTTGCAAGTTCCCCTCCAAGCCACTCACCATCCTGACTTGGAACTATATTATCATTCCTTCAATGTCACTGGATCAAAATCACTAAAATTCCGTCCCTTATGGCATTATATGTCTACTTAAAGCAAATAGTTTGCAACAGTGCAAGAAGGCAACTCAACACCGCCTTTCAAGGGCAGGTATAGCTGGGTAATAAATGCTGGTGACAGCCATATTCCATTAATTAAAAAGAATGGAAAAGCTCCTATCTATCTACTACAAAACACGTTAATCTAACTTCTTATCGACAAATGTTCATTTATCCCTGATATCTATGCAATTAGTTTCAGATTTGAAGATTCCAGTTTGAGACCCAAGTATGTCTGAATTTTACGTTAACTTTGAGACTCTCATTTTATGGTCCCTCATCCCCACAGGAATGTTTACTAAGAGGGTCACATATTTGCCCCCACCCTGCTCCACACATGCCCAAACTCAACATCTGATGTTCAACAACTGTGATGCCAAAGACCAGTACCATTCGGTCACCATCCCACCCTCTCAACCATCCCGATCTTCCACTCACCTCTCCCTATCCTTGATCCTCAACCCTACCTCCTTCATCATCCTGGAAGGATACTCATTTCTCCATCACCACATCTTCGTCTGGTCGTTTCTCTCCTGTCAATAACGCCCACACCCGTTTTCCCAAGCCCCATCCACACACACCGATTCCCCTCAGCCCCCGCCGCCGGATCGGTTAAGATCGAATGGGAGAGGAGAGGGCGAGCGCCGGCCTCACAAACTCTTGGGCTCCGAGGATGCTCCAGCACCGACAACCTCCCAAGCCGGTCCCCAGTCCCAGCTCTCATCCTGTCCCCAGTGACAGCGCCAGCCGAGAGCTGGGGGAGGAACCCGATCACAGAGGTGGACCCGGGAAAAGAAAGGGTGAAGGTGTGCGGTAGGAGTCGGGGCCGAAAGTGAGGCCAAGACAAGGCCAAACTGCCTCTACCGCCCGGGGCGCGCTTCCGAAGATCGAGGGCTTTCAGGAGGAGAAGGGCCTCGCCAAGGGGGCGGGGCTACATGTCCATGAGGCGGGGCTACACGGTCAGGGGCGGAGCTATATGCCCGGGGGCGTGACGGGGCGACGTTTTCTGGGGCGGGGCTACACTGCCAGGGGCGTAGTCACAAGCTCAGGGGCGGGGCAACGTGCCCAGGGGCGGGGCTACAAGTACAATTGGGTGCTGCATGCTCAGAGGCGGGGCTACCTGGTCAGGGGCGTGCCCACCGACACCGGGGCGGAACAACTTGTCCATGGGCGAGGCCAAAAGCTCTAGGGCGGAGCTACATGTTCAGGGGCGGACCTATGGGAATGGGGGCGGGGCTGCGGGCCCAGGGACTGAGCACCAAGAGAATGTTTCTGAAGAAGGGTCCCGACCAGAAAAGTCAACTTTCCTGCTCCTGTGATGCTGCCTGGCCTGCTGTGATCCTCCAGCTCTACACCTTGTTATCTCTGTCTCCAGAATCTGCAGTTCTTGCAATCTCAACCAAGAGAATGTTCTTGTCTCTAACCAAGAGTGCTGATGACCTTATGTGAGTTTTTGGAAAAGCAAGGGCACATTTCTCCTTTACACAAATGATCTTGACAAACGTGATATCCGAGCAGGCACACAACTCTCATGATCACAGCTGAAGGTTTAACTATAGAGCCCTCGTGGCGAACCTTAAGCCGATAGTCGATCTTCAAGTTTGTTCCTGATTTTTCTTTTAAAACTTAAAAAAGTTTGTTTTTCCTCTTCTATTCCCCTCTGAACTTTTTATCCACTCTTTTTCTGTGCGTAGAATCAGTATCGGTTAAGGGAAAAAAAAAGGGAAAAAGAAGCCACTGGGCGGAATGGTCCATAGGCAACCTAACAGTAGCGATACGTTTGCACAGAATAAATCAGGAAATAATGAGGGTATGTAACAAACGCATTGCGCCAACCTTTAGTGACTTTAGCCTTTAAGGTAAGTTTAATTTTTATGTAGATTGGGATAGTCAGATTGGCAGAGGAAGCCACGAGGAAGAATTCAGAGGGTACTTGGTACTATTCACCGTATCTATGCGCCCCACGCTTTTATGAACTCTATGAACTCACCCGTCAGCCTCCAGTCCTAGGCTAGCCAGCCTCTCCCTATAACCCAAATCTTCTAGTCTCGGTTTTACAAAGGCACGTAGATCCTTCTCTCAAAATCCCTTACCCACCACTGATGTGAGGCTCACCAGTCTATGGTTCACTGGATTTTCCTTGCAGCCTTTCTCAACTAATAGCACATTAGCCAACCTACAGTCTTCCAGCACCTCACCTATGGCTATTGATGGTACAAAGATCTCTGCTACGGACTCTGCAATTTCTTCTCACAATGTCCTGGGATATACTTGATCAGGTCCCAGCATCTCCTCTTCTGTAATGCTGGACCTTTTTTCAAGACATCACTGTTTACATCCGTGTTTCCAAGCTTCCATGTCTTTGTCCACAGTAAATATGGCTGTGCAATATTTGTTGAGGATCTCATCCATCTCCTGTGGGTTTACACATACACAGCCTCACTGAATTTTAGGGGGCCTTCTTCTCTCCTTAGTTACTCATTTGTATACTTATAGAACCTCTTCGCATTCTCCTTTACCGTATCTACCAAAGCAATGACATGCCCCTTTTTGCCGTTCTGATTTCCCTCTTAAATGTACTGCTACATAGTCTTCAAGAGATTCATTTGGTCTCAGCTGACTATATCTGACATATGTCTCCTTTTTCATGAGCAGAATCTCAATATCTCTAATCATCCAGTGTTCCCTATCCCTACCCCTACCAGCCTTGCCCTTCACACTAACAGGAACATGCTGGCTCTGAAATCTCGTTGTCTCACTTTTGAAAACCTCCCACCTGTCAGGTGTCCCTTTACCTATGAACAGTCCTCCCTGATCAACTTTTGAAAGTTCCTGTCTAATATATCAAAATTGACCTTGCCCCAATTTAGAGCTTTAACTTGTGGATCAGGCCTATCCTTTTCCATAACAAAAATAAAACTAATAGAATTATGGTCACTGGTCCCAAAGTGCTTCCCCACTAACATGTCAGTCACTTGCCCTGCCTTATTTCCCAAAAGGAGACCAAGTTTTGCACGTTGTGTAGTACAGTCATCTACATATTGATTAAGTTTTCAAATTCTTCCCCATTCAAGCCCTTATCACTATAGCAGTCAATGTTTGAAAAGTTAAAATTCCTCACTATTACAACACTATTATTCTTACACCTGTCTGTGATCTCCCTACATATTTGCTCCTCAATTTCCCACTGACTGTTGGGGATGGGCGTGGCGGTTACAGTACAATCCCATTACAGTGATCACCACCTTCTTATTTCTCAGTTCCACTCATGTAACTTTCACTGGACAATCCCTCAGGAATATCCTGTCTAAGAATTGTCATGATGTTTTCCCTAAAAATGCCACTCCCCCTCTCTTGTCTCCCTTTCTTTCTTTCCTACAGCATCTGTACCTCAGAACAGAGCTGCCAGTCTTGTCCCTCTCTCAGCCATGTGTCTGTCATAGCTACAATATCCCAGACCCATGTGCCCATCTATGCTCTGAGATAACAAGGTGTAAAGCTGGATGAACACAGCAGGCCAAGCAGCATCAGAGGAGCAGGAAGGCTGATGTTTAGGGTCTGCTTTACCTGTCAGGTCTCTTGCATCGAAATAAATGCAGTTCCCTCATTCCTGTCGTGCTCTTGTCTGCCTTATCTACTTAACTTGACCTCTTTAGCTTCTGTACCAGTCTCAACCTTCTCTGTTCTCTCACTACTGCTTAGCGTCCCAACCCCTGCCAGCCTATTTTATGCCCTCCTGACTAGCTCTGGCAAATCTCCCACCGGGATATTGGTCACCTTCCATTTCTGGTGCAACCCGTCCCTCTTGTGTAAGTCATTTCTGTTTTAAAAGAGATCCAAATGATCCAAAAATCTGAATCCCTGCCCCCTGCCCTGTGTCCTCAGCCACACATTCATCTGCCCTATCCTCCTACTCCTACTCTCACTAGCACCTGGCACCAGGAACAATCCAGAGATTACTCTCCTTGAGGCCCTGTTTTTTAACCTCCTGCCTAACTCCTTATATTCACTCTGCACGACCTCATCCCCTTTTCTACTTATGTCATTGGTACCAATGTATACAACAACCTCTAGCTACTCACGCTTTCCTTTGACAATTTTCTGGAACTGCTCCGAGACGTCTTTGACCCTGGCACAAAGGAGGCAACATACCATTCCTGGAATCTCGTTTGCAGCTACAGAAATGCCTGTCTATGCCCTTGACTATACAGTTCTCTGTCACAATTGCTCACTTAGACTTTGCCATACCCTTCTTTACAGCAGATCCAGTTGTGGTGCCAAACACCAGGCTGCTGCTGCTATTTTGCCCCTGAGACGTTATCTCCCCAGCAGTATCCAACTTATTTCAGAGGTGCCACAGGAGACCCTTGCATTACATGCCTACCTCTCCTGGTGGTCACCCATCTATATGACTAAACCTGCGGTGTGACCACCTCCCTGAAGCTACTATGACTTCACTATCTAAAGCTCAGAAGCAGATCCTGAATTAAATAAATTATCACAGCCAGTTCATCTTGAGGTAGATGCTGAAGGAGACCCAGAGAGCTATTTAGAGTGCGAATGAGGCAGTGGAGTCCCTCACAGACCTGCAGATGAAAAATGGGTGGTTGTTCATCAGATAGAGATACCACACAGCTATCATAGGGAGATTTTGAGTAGTACATGAAATGCCCATGGCAGGACACATGGGGCTCTGAAAGCTGTTCATAAACAGGTTTTCTTACCTGACCAAATTTACATAGAGATGTGCAGTTTTGTAAAACATGCCATTCTTGATGATTTGTTGGTAAACCTCAACATGTAATGAAACCAGCTCCCCTGACTCCCAGAGATAGTAGGAACTGCAGATGCTGGAGAGTCCGAGACAACAAGGTGCAGGGCTGGATGAACACAGCAGGCCAAGCAGCATCATAGGAGCAGAAAGGCTGACGTTTCGGGCCTAGACCCTTCATCAGAAAAGGGGGAGGGGAAGGGGGTTCTGAAATAAATATGGAGAGAGTGGGAGGCGGATAGAAGATGGATAGAGGATAGGATAGGTGGAGAGGAAACAAACAGGTCGAAGAGGCGGGGATGGAGCCAGTAAAGGTGAGTGTAGGT
>NC_063361.1:753899-774798 GCF_021869965.1 Rhincodon typus | reverse complement strand
CAGGAACAGCAACTCATATTCCGCTTGGGAACCCTGCAGCCCAATGGTATCAATGTGGATTTCACAAGCTTCAAAATCTCCCCTCCCCCTACCGCATCCCAAAACCAGTCCAGCTCGTCCCCGCCTCCCTAACCTGTTCTTCCTCCCACCTATCCCCTCCTCCCACCTCAAGCCGCACCCCCATCTCCTACCGACTAACCTCATCCCGCCCCCTTGACCTGTCCGTCCTCCCTGGACTGACCTATCCCCTCCCTAACTCCCCACCTACACTCACCTTTACTGGCTCCATCCCCGCCTCTTCGACCTGTTTGTTTCCTCTCCACCTATCCTCTCCTCTATCCATCTTCTATCCACCTCCCACTCTCTCCCTATTTATTTCAGAACCCCCTTCCCCTCCCCCTTTTCTGATGAAGGGTCTAGGCCCGAAACGTCAGCCTCTCTGCTCCTATGATGCTGCTTGGCCTGCTGTGTTCATCCAGCCCTGCACCTTGTTGTCCCCTGATTCCCATACTGGCTTTTGAGGAGACATTCAGTCGTTTACTAGTAGATTGTGTAGGGCCATTATCCGAAACAAAAACCCAAAATGAATATACCCTTACAATTTTCGACAAGACCATTCAATTTCCAGAGACTATTCCCTGAAGGACAATCAGAGCTAAGACAGTATTGGAGAAACAAACACAGTTTTTTCACTCATTATGGTCTACCCAAAGAAGTGCAGCCTGTTTGAACTTTATGTCAAATTTTTTTTGGATATCATCAGTAGTTTGTGGATTAAACAACTAAAGTTGACTGCATACAATTCACAGATCCAAAAAGCTTTAAAGAGTGTCACCAGAGTCTCAAAACCAACATCAAGCCTATTGTTATGGGTTTTCAAAGGATTGGGACAAAGGGTTAAATTTTATCTTATTTATGACCAATTGTTCTCCAAATGTATCCACTGGCTTTAGCCCATTTGAATTGATTTATGACCATGAAATGAGAGGACCATTAAAACTGATTTGAGATAGATAAATTGTTAAGCCAGAAACGTATGAATCTTCAATGTTCGAGTATGTGTTCATATTTCTAAAGTGATTGATAGGACTTCTGAAACAAGTGAAATCTTTCCCAAACAAAATGAATGAGTGAGTAGATAAACATGTCACAATCAGAAATTTCAAAGCTCGAGTTGAAGTTTTGGTACTGTTGCTTTTTTTACTCTCACTTATGGAATGTCAGCATCGCTGCTGGCCAGCATTTATTGCCCCTCCCTAGTTTCCCTTGAGAAGGAAGTAAGCTGCCTTCTCGAACTATTGCAGTCCACATGCTGAAGGATGACTCACAATGCCCTGAAGGAGAAAATTCCAGGATTTTAATCCAGCAACAGTGAAGAAATAGTGATATATTTCCAAGTCAGGATGGTGAATGGCTTGAAGGAAAACTTGCAAGTGTTGATGTTCCCCTGTATTTGCTGCCCTTGTCTCTCCTGGTCATGGGTTTGGAAGGTGCTGTTCAAGGATCTTGGGAAATTTCTGCAGCACGTCTTGGAGATAGTATAGATGGGCTACTGAGTGTTGGTGATGGAGGGAGTGGATGCTTGTAGGTGTTGTGCCAATCAAGTGGGCCGCTTTGTCCTGAATGATGTCAAGCTAATTGAGTGTTCTTGGAGCTGCACCCATCCAGGCAGTGGGGAATATTCCATCACAATCCTGGGCCTTGTAGGCTTTGGGAAGTCAGGAGGTGAGTTACTCACCTCAATATTCCTAGCCTCTGACCTGGTCTTGTAGCCACTGTGTTTATGTGGCAAGTCTACTTGAGTTTCTGGTCAATGGTAACCCCAAGGATGTTGATAGTGGAGGATTCAGTGATGGTAACACCATTAACTGGCAGTGGTTAGGTTGTCTATTATAGAGTCATAGAGTCAAACAGCATGGAAACAGATCCTTTGATCCAACTCGTCCACACTGACTAGACATCCCAATTTGGCCTAGTCCCATTTGCCGGCATTTGGCCCATATCCCTCTAAACCATTTCAATTCATATACCCATCCTGATGCGTTTTAAATGCTGTAATTGTACCAATCTCCACTACTTCCTTTGGCAACTCGTTCCATACATGCGCCACTCTCTGTGTGATAAATTACCCCTCAGGTCCTTTTTAAATCTTTGTCCTCTCACCTCAAACCTATGCCCTCTGATGTTGGACTCCCCCACCCAAGGAAAAAGACCTTGGCTATTCACCCTATCTATACCCCACAAGATTTTATAAACCTCTGTAAGGTCACCCCTCAGCTCCACAGACAAAAGCCCCAGCCTATTCAGCCTCTCCTTCTAACTCAAACCCTCCAGTCCCAGCAACATCCTTGTAAATCCGTTCTGTACCCTCTCAACTTCTGCACCCTTAACAACATCCTTCCTATAACAGGGTGACCAGAAATTGTACACAATATTCCAAAAGCGGCCTCAGCAATATCCTGCACAGCTGCAACATGATGTTGTTAGAGATGGTCATTGCCTGGCATTTGTTTGGCGTGAATGTTTCTTGCCAACTGTCAGCTCAAGCCTCAATATTGTCTACATCATGTTGTATTTGACAATGGACTGTTTCAGTATCTAAAAAGTTGTGAATGGTGCTTAAACATTGTGCAATCATCAGCATACATCCCCATTTCTGACCTTATGATGGACGAAGGTCATTAATGAGGCTGCTGAAGATGGTTAGGCCTAGGATACCACCCTGAGGAACTCCTGCAGAGATGTCCTGGAGTTGAGATGACAGACCTCCAACAACCATGACCATCTTCCTGTGTTCCGGGTATGCTCTAATCAGTGAAGAGTTTGCTCCATGATACTCATTGATTACAGTTTGTTGGGGCTCCTTGATGCCACATCTGCTTTAATGTGGCCTCAATGTCAAGAGCTGTCACTCTCACCTCACTTCTGGAATTCTGCTCCTTTGACCATGTTTGAACCAAGGATGTAATGAGGTCAGGAGCTGAGTGGCCCTGGTGGAACCCAAACTGGGCATCACTGAGCAGGTTTTGCTGAGCAGGTGCTGCTTGATAGCACTGTTGATGATACCATCCATCCCTTTAATGATGATCAAGAGTAGACTGATGGGATGGTAATTTGACTTGTTTTTTGTGTACGGGGACATACCTGGGCAATTTTCCACACTGTCAGGTGATTGCCAGTGTTCTAACTGTACTGAAACAGCTTGGATATGGGCAGCAAGTTCAGGAGCACAAATCTTCAGTACTATTGCCGGAATGTTGTCAGGGCCCGTAGCCTTTGCAGTATCATGTGTCTCCAACTGTTACTTGATATCACGTGAATTGGAGTGAATCGAATTGGTTGAAGACTAGTATCTAAAATGCTGGGGACAATTGGAGGAGGCCACAATGGCTCATCCACTCGGTACTTCTGGCTGAAGATTGCTGAAAATTCTTGCCTTATCTTTTGCACCTGTACGTTGGGCTCTTCCATCATTGAGGATGGGGATAGTTGTGGAGCCTCCTCCTCCAGTGAGTTGTTTAATTGTCCACCAACATTCACAACTGAATGTGGCAGGACTGCAGAGTTTAGGTCTCATCTATTGGTGTGGGATCACTTAGCTCTGTCTATCACTTGCTACTTATGCTGTTTGGCATGCAAGTAAACCTGTTTGATAGTTTCACCAGGTTGATACCTCATTTTTAGGTAGGCCTGGTGCTGCTTCTGGCACGCTCTCCTATAATCTCATTGAATCAGGATTGATCTCATGGCTTGATGGTAATGGTTGAGTGAGGGATATGCCAGGCCATGAGGTTGCAGATTGCACAGGAGTATAATTCTGCTGCTGCTGATGGCCCACAGAGCCTCACAGATGCCCAGGCTTGAGTTGCTAGATCTGTTTGAAGTTTGTCCCATTTAGTATGGTGATAGTGCCACACAACACAATGGAGGTTTTTTCTCAATGTGAAGGCAGGACTTTGTCTCCACAAGGACTGTGCAATGTTCACTCTTACTGATACGTTCATGGCTGGATAGATCTGCACCTGGCAGATTGGTAAGAATGAGGTCAAGTGTGTTTTTCTCTCGTGTTGGTTCCCTCAAGACCTGCCATGGACCCAGTCTTGCAGTTATGTTCTTTAGGACCCAACCAGCTTGATCAGTACTGCTGCCAAGCCACCCTTGGTGGTGGGCATTGAAATTCTCCATCTGAGTACATTTTACATCCTCTGTGCTTGCTCTAGGTGTTGTTCAACATGGAGGAACACCAATTCATCAGCCAAAGCAGGATCAATATGTGGTAATCAGCAGGAGGTTTCCTTGCCCGTGTTTAACCTGAAGCCATGAGACTTAATGAGGTTCAGAATTAATGTTGAGGACTCCCAGGCAACCCCCTCCTGACTATATACCATTATTCCGCCAATTCTGCTGGATCTGTCCTCCCAGTGATGGTGTCTGAGACATTGTCTGTCAGGTATGATTCATAGGTATGACTATGTCAGGTTGTTGATTGACTAGTCTGTGAGATAGCTCTCCCAATTTTGGCAGTAAACCCAGATTTTAGTCAGGAGGACTGTGCGGGGTCAATAGGGTTGTTTCTGCCATTGTCTTTTCTGTGCCTAAGTAAATGTCAGGTGGTCTGTCCAGTTTCATTTCTTTATTGAGACTGTGTAGTGACTGGTACAGCTGAATGGCTTGCTAGGCAATTTCAGAGGGCAGTTGAGAGTCAACCACATTGCTGTAGGTCTGGAGTCACATGTAGGCCAGACCAGGTAAGGATGGCAGATTTCCTTCCCTGAAGGACATACATGACACAGATGGATTTTCCCAATAATCAACAATGGTATCATGGTCATCAGTTGATTCCTAATATAGATTTTTTTTATTGAAATAAAACACCACTTTCTGCCGTGGCAGGATTCGAATGCAGGTCCTCAGCATATTAGCTGAGTTTCTAGATTAACAGTCTAGCAATAATACCACTTGGCCAACATCTCACCCAAAGGTGAGCCACTAAAAGCAAAATTCACAAAGTAATTGAAACTCAAAATAGATCAGTCAACCATGGTTGAATTCGAAAGTTCAGGATTGTATAAGTTAAAAGAAAAGGCCTAAAAACTGGCCAGAAATAATAATAATTCTGAGGATTGGGAAGCTTTCAGAAAGTAGCAAAGAAGGATGAAGAACCTGATATGGAAAGGAATAGAATACAAATCTAGCAAAAAAATATATAATTGGACTCTAATAAAAAGCAAACATTTGGCTAAGACAAATGTGGATCCATTAAAAGTAGTCAGGGGAATTTATAATAGAGAACAGAGAAATAGCAGATAAGCTAAATGATTACTGTCTGTTTTCACTGAGGAAGAAACAAGAAATCTCCCAAAAATATAGAATCAAGTGACTAGGGAGAATGAGAAGTAGACTAAATTAGAATTAGTGAGAAGGTCATGCTGAGGAAATGAATGAGGCTGAAAGTTGATAGTTCCCTGGGACTTGATGGTCTACAACCCAGACTGTTAAAGGATATGGCTGTGGAAATGGTTAATGTTTAGTAATTATCTTCCAAAATTCAATTCTGGAATGATTCCTGCATATTGGAGGATTGTATATGTCACTCCACTACTTAAGAAAGGAGCAAGACAAAACGGGGCCCATCAGACATGATAGCCTCTTGATAGATGTCAGTAGTAGGGAAATGCTGGAATCAGAAAGGGCATGATATGTGGTCACTTGGATAAAATGATCCAATTCAACCTAGTCAGCTTGGATTTGCGAGTGGAAAATTGTATTTGACAAAACCTATTGGGAGTTCTTTGAAGATGTTACGAAAAATGTTGATGGAAGAGAGTGCTGGCAGAGGATGGATGTAGAACCTTCTGTGGGGACTTTATCAAAAACCTCCTGAAAATCCAAATATAGAATCCTATTAGAATTCGATGTTCTATATTTGGATTTCCAGGAGGGTTTTGATAATGTCTGCACAAGAGGCTGGTTAGAAAAGTTAAGGCGCACAGTATTGAAGACTTACATGGATTAAGGATTGATTCATAGACAGAAAACAGACAGCAGAAATAAATGGGTCATTCTTGCATTGGCAGGCTGTGACTAGACGGGTACTGCAAGGATCAGTACTTGGGTCCCAGGTGATCATTGATTTATGATCCAGGCTTTCTTGCTTTGTACCTTGACAGATGATGCCATCGTAAGGAGAACATGATATGGCCCTTCTCCCTTGGCACCCAGTAGCGCTTTATGTATTTTCTTAACTTACACCCATATTCTATTGTGTCCACCCTCAGGGAGTCTCCCCAAGTCACTAACACCTGTTGGGAAGCAGAACTGATAGCTTTGGTTAGCTCCTGACAATACTTTAACAATAAGTCACTTAGCAGATGGCAATCCACTGTCTTAAGGTCTATTGTGCCAGGTAAAGACATGGGTCGGCCAGTTATCACATCAAAAGGACTAAGGCCAGGCAATCCTTCTTGATGATACTTAGCTAGGCATCATTTCAGAGTCTGATTTGTGCAATCCACCTGTCCCGATGACAGAGGATGTTTAGGGCAGTGCAAGTTTCACTTAATATTCAGCAGTCTGCACACTTTCTGGCACACTACACCTATAAAATGTGTCCTTGATCTGAGTCTATACTATTTGGGACTCCCCATCTTGAAATGTATTCCTTACAGAGGACTTTAGTGGTACGATTAGCCAAGGCTCGCCGAGCCCGAGATTCTTCCACTGCATCTGGTTTATCTGTATCACTTTGCCTCCAGGCCCCATCCTCGCATAACTTAATTCCTACTTCAATCCATGTCCACTTCTCCTTTTGAGAGCATTGTCCTTGCATCGTCTTTAAGTCCCGTAACTTGTTTGTAAGGGTTTGTATTTTGGGTTTTATTGATCCACGAGGGCTGCCTGGTCGGCTAAGGCATTGCCTTGTGCTTCCATGGTGTTCTGTCGGGTATGAGCTTTACATTTCAAAACCAAAACTTCCTGTGACAATTGTATGGCATTGAGGAGTTCTCATACTTCATCCTCATTTCGGATAGGTGTTCCAGCTGCTGTAAGGAATCCTTTTTTCTACCACAAGGGTCAGAAATCGTGGGCTAATCCAAGCACATAGTGGGAGTCTATGTAAATATTTGCAGTTTTCCCCTCCGCTATTTTACTGGCTTCTGTAAGTGCTCGTAGTTCCATCTGTTGTGCTGAGATGCCTGCTGGCAAGCAGCCTTGAGTTATCACTTTGTATAAAGTGGCAACGGTCCAGCCTGCTTTTCATTAGCCATTCTCAACAAATGAAGACCCATCTGTGAAAAGGACTAGGTCTGGATTCTGCAAAGGCTCTGCTGCTGTCCGAGCTGCCTCATCTAAGTGCTGCAGAAATTCTACACAATCATGTTCTTCTTCAACCTCGTTGGTCTCTTCCTCTCCTCCCCTCCCGCCTTGGTCCTATGAAATTGGGAGCAGAGTAGCGGGATTGACCAGACTAGCATGAATGAGGTGGAGGTTGGGGGTTTCCAAGAAGTTAGTCCAGTATATCCGCCTTGCCGCTGTCAGCCGGGAGACCCGATTCATGGACAACATGGTGTGAACTGTGTGAGGACACTTAATAATCAGTTTTGGTTGAAATTACAAAGGCCTAGAAAAGATCTCAATTCCTGACTAGTAGTGGGTTCTTTGGCTGTTTGAATAGCAGCTATCCTATCCTGGGTCATTTCACGTTTTCCTGCTGAAATCTTTTGTCCCAAGTATACTGTTTCTTCTTGGGCAATTTGCGTCTTTGTAAGGTTGGCCTTTTGGCCACAGGAGTGGAAATGGTCAAGGAGATTGTATAAATCCTCTATGCTATTCCTCCAAATGAGACGCTATTAGAATATCATCCACGTATTGAATTACTGTAGATGCTGTCGGAGTCAATTCCCACAAATGATTTTGCAAAGCCATATGGAATACAGAAGGGCGACTGTGAAAGCCCTGTGGCAGATGCGTTCAGGTATACTGTTGTTGTTGGATGGTAGAAGCAAACCATGGTTGTACCTCAGGGGCCAAGGGAACAGACCAAAATCCATTGGCCACGTCCATCACCAAAAAGATTTTTGTGACCTGTAAGAGAGAGTTAAAAATGGTAGAGGGATTGGGAACTAAGAGTACTTTTTGATCAATGCACTGGTTCGCTCTCCTGTAGTCTACTGTCAGATGTCAGGTTTCATCCAGCTTTTTAACTGGCCTGACTGGCCTATTAGATGAACTATGGACTTTTACTATCACACCTTGTTGCTCTAATCATTTGATGATGGGTAAAATACCAGCAATGCAGACAGGACTAATGGGGCATTGTTTAGTACATGGCAGGGCAACTCCGGTAAAAGTGACCAGGGTCATCTTTAACAGACTGCAGTCATTTTTATCCTTCGCCCAAGTCAGATGATTCTGCCATTCTTCCTGTTTGAGGTATTGTATTGAACATGTAGCAATGAATTTATCTGGCTTAAGACATCCATTCCCAGTTGGGCTTGTTGTAGGGGCCCAACCCACACAGACACCAAAACCTCGTGCGGCCCTAATTGTATTGGCAGTGGTTGTGTTTTTTCTGAGAATTAGTCCCTTTCCCCCCACTCCAAATGTGGTCCTCCGCTCACCATCAAAGGGCAAATTATGTCTGTCAATTAAAGGCAAACACGTCAATTCAGCTCCAGTGTCCAAAAGGCAATCAATTTCTCTCTTGCCCACTCCCATCAAAATGTAACAGCCGTCTGGTCGTTTTTCTAAATTTGCGAAAAATGGGCTAAGAGGTGGGAAGTGGGCTGTTCTAGTTTTTTGTGAGGTTTAGGAAAGCTTCCTGTTGCTCGGGAGACAGTCCTTTAGTGCATTCCAGTAGTGCCTGTTCGGCCAGAAGGTTTATCTGGGTTTTAGGTTCCGGTTTAGAAGTGGATTTACCTGCGGTCATTTTCTTTTTGAACCAGCACGTTTTTGCCCAGTGTCCTTCTCGGCCACAATTATGGCATTTGCCTGGGCATCTATCTGCTGAGATCCTTAGTGTAGTTACTACAGTCTGCATCATTCTCAATCTGGATTCCATATTTTGCTCAAGATGATTTGCAGCTTCATCTATTTCTCCATATATCTTTGTACTGTTCTCCCAATCTGGGATCATAACTTTTCACATTTTCACTAACTCTGGTTTTAGCCCTGCAAAGAATGAAGATTCAAAGGGTGCAAGGTTACAATGATCTAACACAACCGGAGTGTCAACATTGCTGGTCAATCCAGACTGCCACGAAACACTCTGCGTAATCTCTCAATTCCTCATTGTCATTTTGCTGACAAACCGAAACATTACTGTAGTCAGTTTTAGGGGGGCTACTTTTAATTGGGTTTTAGATTATTAATTTCATGGTAATGATTAGATTTCTCAATAATTTCTTGTTGCTTTCTGACTTGTTGCATTACATATATAGACCAGCGAATCCATTCTTTCTCTTTTAGTCGGGTAGTTTTACCCCAAACATGTTTAATGTCATCCAGGGAACGACTGCCCTATGGACGTTCCATACTTTTGGCGGATTTCAGTCAGTGTCGTAAAGAGGTCAAATTGTTGTTCAATCAATTCTTTCAAATTTTGAAGAAGTTCATCCTCAGATATATTGGGCAGGCCGTGCCAGCCTTTAACGATCACGAGCAACTCAGATTTAGACAGCTTGAACGGTGTTTTTATGCTTCTGATATTAGAGTCGTTAGGCCTACTTATAGAGCCGTGGGTCCTTTATGACCATCTGGATGTCTAGTTTTTGCTATGGACTTGCATTTCCTGTTGGCGAAAAGGTTCTTTTAACAGAGTTGTGTTGGACTATCCCGGCAAATCCTTCACATGAATGGACTTTTATTAAAAGAGGAGTCCTTATCTTAGGGTGCCAATGGGTGCAGGGGATGTTCTTGGGATCTTTGCGAATCCTGCAGACTATGCCAAGTTGTTTAGAAGCAGTGACAGTTACATTCTGGTTGCTGAGAATAAGCATGTAACTGTGTTGATTCTAAGTTTGGCTTATATTTTTAAACATTAAGATGCTGATAGGTTTATCTCATTATATTTCATTTTCAAGTCTTAGCGACACAATAAGCCAATTACAACATGACTTTCTATCAGTAAACCATAACTCTATTAGCAGCAGAAACAAATTTAACTGTTATGCGATATTAAATCAATCAGATAAGCTGTTTTCTTATATCCCCACAGGATAGACAGGATAGATGCAGGTAAGATAGTTCCCCTGGTTGGGGAATCTAGAACTAGGGGGGCACAATTTAAAAATAAGGGATTGCCATTTCGGCCATGATGAACATAATAACTCAGGGAGCCTGACTGGAAAGGAACATCATTCATTGTTAAACACCAAGACAGAGCCTCTGCTCGTAGAAAACATAGGCTAGCCCAGCCCAGAACAGATATTTCTGTAGATCTATCCCTGGGTTTGCTTTATTTACTAATTAATCTGTTCACAGATGTTACAACACACCTTTGGAGCTAATGGCCTTGAACCTTGGTCTCCTGGTCCTGAGGTAGAGACGCTACCATTGCACATCAAGGACCCCTGTAGGTGTGCTTTATGATATTTACTAACCAACATGTTCGAAGATGTTATTACACACCCTCTAGAGCAGGTGGGACTTGAGCACAAGTATTCTGGTTCAGAGGTACGGACACTAGCATTGCAACCCAAGAACTCTTGAGTCTGATTTTTTTTAATCAGCCTGTTCAGAGATTTTGTTACACATCTCTGGAGCAGGTATGATTTGAAACCAGGCTTCCTGGCTCAGAGGTAGGGACACTAGCCCTGTACGTAAGACCCTATGGGTCTGCTTTAATGATATTTTCTAGTCAACCTGCTTAAAGATGTGATTACACATTTCTGGAGCAGATAGGACTTGAACCGGAGCCTACCTGGTTCAGAGGTAGGTACACTACCACTGTGCCACCAGACTGCATGGGTCTGCTTTAGTTTTTAAAATCAACTTGTTCAGACGTGTTATTACACACCTCTAGAGCAGGTGGGACTTCAACCCAGGCCTCCCAGTCTGTGGGTGGGGACACCGTCACTGCATCACAAGAGGGTCCCTAAGTCTGCTTTAAAAAAGTGCAGCTCAGGTGATGAGTTCCAGCAGGGTAGGCCATTGTCTGTTACCATGGGAATCAATACTCAGCCAACTCTACATGAGATTAGAGATAGTAGGAACTGCAGATGCCTGCTGTGTTCATCCAGCTCTACACCTTGTTATTCCACATGAGATTATTTAGTCATGGGCCTTAAAGGAGTTATCACAATGAGAAACCTTTTACTCAGAAAGTGGCTTCTCTTTGGAATTCTGTACCCCAAGGGACGTGGTAGCTCACTCAAGTATGCTTAAAGTAGAAGTTGATGAATGTTTGATTATCAAAACATAAAGGGTTATGGAGATAGTGTGGGTAAAAGCCTTATCATGCTCAATCGGCCGTGATCATTTTAAATGATAGAACAGGCTCAATGGGCTGAATGACGTTTTCCTTTTGCTTTGTTCCTATGATAGTACGTACCATACATTCTGTTTGATTATTTGAGTGTGGATAGTGGGATGCTGTGATATAAATTACTTCCCACTTTAAGTGGTTTGCCAGTCACTATTGACTATGGACAATCATCATTTGCAACTGTTAAAATTGTTCATTTTTGCAGTTGCTGACTGTAAATATTCACATTAATTCTGGCCAAAGTGTAACAGAGAAACCTAAACACCTTAAGTATTCAACTTTAACTGATTAGACTGCATCATGTGTGGCCTGTTCCATCAAACTGGTGTGGTTTAAATCTCCTACATTGTGACTATACCAAGATCCATGTTCACTGCTACACTTTAAACTAGTTTGGCAGGAGGTTGGGAACCTAAGGGGAAGATTCTAAAATGAGTGGAAAGCAGGTAATGACAGAAAAATTGAGAATGCTTGAAAACAAAGGTTCTTCTGATGGGGGTGTTAGGATTCAAAAAGAAGATATAAAAACTAGTTTACGGGCACTTTACCTGAATGTTCGCAGCATTCAAAACAAGGTAAATGAGTTGACAGCACAAATCATCGCGAATGGGTATGATTTAGTGACCATTACAGAGACATGGTTGCAGGGTAGTCACGACTGGGAGTCAAATATGCAGGGCTATCAGACTATTTGGAAGGACAGGCAGGAAAGAATGGAGGAGGTGTAGCTCTGATATTTGAGGATGATGTCAGGGCAGTAGTCAGAAGTGATGTAGGTTGTATGGAGAAAAAGGTTGAATCAATGTGGTTGGAAATTAGAAATAGTAAGGGGAAAATGTCACTGATAAGCATAGTCTATAGGCCACTGAATAACAATATCACAGTGGGGCAGGCAATAAACAAAGAAATAACTGATGCGTATAGAAATAATACAGTTATTATCAAGGGGATTTTAATCTACTTATTGATTGGTCAAACCAAGTCGGTCGAGGCAACCTTGAGAGGGGGTAATAGAATATATCTGCAATGGTTTCTTCAAGCAGTATGTAGTGGAACTTAAGAGGGAGCAAGCTATCCTACGTCTGTAGACGGTATGGGGAAGTATTTAATTGGGGGAGGGGAAATTACAATGCTATTAGACAAGAACTGTGGAGCATAAATTGGGATCAGATGTTCTCAGGGAAATGCACGACTGAAATGTGGAGGTTGTTTAGGGGCCAGATGCTACAGGTACTGGACAAGTTTGTCCCACTGAGGCAAGGAAAGGATGGTAAGGTGAAGGAATCTTGGATGACAAGACATATGGACCATCTAGTCAAGAGAAAGAAGGAAGCTTACTAAACGTTGAGGAAGCAAGGATCGGACAGGGCTCTAGAGGGTTACAAGGCAGCCAGGAAGGAACTGAAGAGCCAGAAGCGGGTATGAAAAAGCTTTGGCGGGTAGGATTAAGGAAAACCCCAAGGCATTCTATACTTACGTGAGGAACAAGAGGATGGTCAGCATGGGTAAGGCCAATCATGGGTAGTGGAGGGAACTTGTGCGTGGAGTCGAAGGAGGTAGGGGAGGTCCTTAATGAATACTTTGCTTCAGTATTCACCAGTGAGAGGGACCTTGACGTTTGTCAGGACAGCGTGAAACAGGATGATATACTCAAACAGGTTGTTGTTAGGAAGGAGGATATGCTGGAAATTTTGAAAAACATGAGGATAGATATGTCCCCTGGGCCAGATGGGATATACCCAAGGTTACATCAGGAAGCAAGGGAAGAGGTTGCTGCCCCTTTGGCAATGATCTTTGTGTCCTCACTGTCTGCACTGAGTAGTACCAGAAGATTGGAGGGTGGCAAATGCTATTATCTTGTTCAAGGAGGGGAACAGGGATAACGCTGGGAATTACAGACCAGTCAGTCTTACTTCTAGGGTGGGCAAATTATTGGAGAGGATTCTGAGAGATAGTATTTAAGATTATTTGGAAAAGCATAGTTTGATTAGAAATAGTCAGCATGGCTTTGTGAGGGGCAGGTCATGCCTCACCAGCCTCATTGAATTCTTTGAGTATGTGACAAAACATACTGATGAAGGTAGAGCAGTGGATGTGGTGTATATGGATTTTAGCAAGGCATTTGATAAGGTTCTCCAAGGTAGGCTCATTCAGAAAGTAAGGAGGCATAGGATTCAGGGAAATTTGTCTGTCTGGATACAGAATTGGCTGTCCAATAGAAGACAGAGGGTGGGAGTAGATGGAAAGTATTCAGCCTGGAGCACGGTGACCAGTGATGTTCTACGGGGATCTGTTCTGGAATCTCTGCTCTTTGTGATCCTTAAAAATGATTTGGATGAGGAAGTAGAAGGGTGGGTTAGTAAGTTTGCTGATGACACAAAGGTTGGTGGAGTTGTGGATAGTGTGGAGGGCTGTTGTAGGTTGCAACAGGACATTGACAGGATGCAGAGCAGGGCAAAGAAGTGGCAGATGGAATTCAACCCAGAAAAGTGTGAAGTGATTAATTTTGGAAGGTCGAATTTAAATGCAAAATACAGGGTTAATGGCAGCATTCTTGGCAGTGTGTAGAAACAGAGGGATCTTGGGGTCCACTTCCATAGATCCCTAGAAGTTGCTACCCAAGTTGATAGGGTTGTAAAGAAGGCGTATGGTGTGTTGGAGTTCATTGGCAGGGGAATTGAGTTTAAGAGCCAGGAGGTTATGCTGCAGCTCTGTAAAACCTTGGTTAGACCACACTTGGAATATTGTGTTCAGTTCTGGTGGCCTCATTATAGGCAGGATGTGGAAGCTTTAGAGAGGGTGCAGAGGAGATTTACCAGAATGCTGCCTGGACTGGAGGGCAGGTCTTATGAGGAAAGGTTAAGGGAGCTAGGGCTTTTCTCATTGGAGCGAAGAAGGATGAGAGGTGATTTGATAGAGGTGTACAGGATGGTGAGAGGCATAGAGTGAATAGCCAGAGACTTTTTCCAAGTGTGGAAATGACTATTACGTGGGGGCATAATTTTAAGGTGATTGGAAGAAGGTATAGGGGAGATGTCAGAGGTAAGTTCTTTACACAGAGAGTGGTGGGCGCGTGGAATCCGCTGCCAGCGGTGGTAGTGGAGTCAGATACATTAGGGACATTTAAGCGACTCTTGGATAGGTGTGAAAGTGGATGATAGTAAATCACTGGATAGTAAAATGTAGGGTATGCAGGGTAGTTTGATCTTGGAGTAGGATAATAGGTGGGCACAATTTCGTGGGCCGAAGGGCCTGTACTCTGCTGTACTGTTCTGTGTTCTTGTTCTTTGTTCAATCTGGGCCTGTGTAATGAGACAGAAATAATTGATGATCTCATAGTTAGGGATCCTCTCGGAAGGAGAGATCACAGCATGCTTGAATTTAAAATATAGATGGAGGACGAGAAGGTAAAATCTAACTGCAGTGTCTTGTGCTTAAACAAAGGAGACTAAAATAGAATGAGGGAGGAGTTGGCTAAGGTAAACTGAGAGCAAAGACTGTATGGTGGGACAACTGAGGAACAGTGGAGGACTTTCAAAGTGATTTTTCACAGTGCTCAGCAAAAGTATATACCACTGAGAAGGAAGGACTATACAAAAAGGGAAAATCAGCCATGGATAACTAAGGAAATAAAGGGGGGTATCAAACTTAAAGCAAATGCATACAAAGTGGCAAAGATTAGTGGGAAACTAGAGGATTGCGAAATCTTTAAAGGTCAACAGAAAGCCACGAGAAAAGCTAAAATGTAAGGATTATGAGAGTAAACTAACTCAAAATATAAAAATAAGTAGCAAAAGTTTCTACAAATATATAAAACAGAAAAAAGTGGCTAAGGTAAACATTGGTCCTCTAGAGAATGAGAAGGGGGATTTAGTAATGGGAAATGAGGAAACGGCTGAGGCTTTGAATAGGTATTTTGTATTAGTCTTCACAGTGGAAGACACAAATAACATGCCAATAATTGATGACAAGGAGTCTATGGCAGGTGAGGATCTAGAAAAAATCATTAGCATTAAAGAGGTGGTGTTAGGCAAGCTAATGGGGGTTAAAGGTAGACAAGTCTCCTGGCCCTGATGGAATGCATCACAGGGTACTAAAAGAGATGGCAGGGGAAATACCAGATGTGCTCGTTGTAATTTACCAAAATAAGATGCACTCTAGGGCAGTTCCAGCAGATTGAAAAACAGCAAATGTGATGCCACTATTTAAGAAAGGAGGTAGACAAAATATGGGTAACTATCGGCCCGTTAGCTTCACTTTTGCAGTGGGGAAAAGGCTTGAATCTATAAACACGGAAGAAATAGCAAGAAATCTGGATAGAATTGTCCCATCGGGCAAACACAGCATGGGTTCATGAAAGGCAGGTCATGCTTAACTAATTTACTGGAATTCTTTGAGGACATTACAAGCATGGTAGACAACAGGCAACTGGTAGACGTGGTATATCTGGATTTCCAGAAAGCTTTTGACAAGGTGCCACACAAAAGGCTGCTGCATAAGATAAAGGTGCATGGCATTACGGGTAATGTGTTAGCATAAATAAAAGATTGGTTAACTAACAGAAAGCGAAGAGTGGGGATAAATGGATATTTTTCTGCTTGACGATCCATGGTGTGCCTCAGGGATCAGTCACGGGACCGCAACTGTTTACAATTTACATAGATGGTTTAGAGTTGGGGACCAAGTGTAATGTGTCAAAGTTCACAGATGACACTAAAAGGAGTGGTAGAGCAAAGTGTGCAGAGGTGAAAGTCTGTAGAGGGATATAGACAGGTTAAGTGAGTGGGCAAGGGACTGGCAGATGGAGTACAATACTAGTAAATGTGAGGTCATCCATTCTGGTAGGAATAACAGCAAAATGGACTATTATTTGAATGGTGAAAAATTGTAGCATGCTGCTGTGTAGAGGGATCTGGATGTCCTTGTGCATGAATCACAAAAAGTTGATTTGCAGATGGATCAGATAATTAAGAAGGCATTTGCTGGAGGAATGGAGTATAAAAATAGGGAGGTTATGCTGTAGCTGTGTAGGGTGTTGCTAAGGCCACACCTGGAGTACTGTGTACAGTTTTGATCTCCTTTCATGAGAAAGGATCTACTGGCACTGGAGAGGGTGCACAGGAGGTTCATTGGGTTGATTCTGGGATTAAGAAGGTTGGCTTATGAGGAGATATTAAGTAGACTGGGACTGTACTCATTGGAATTTAGAAGAATGGGGGTACGATCTTATAGAAACGTATAAAATTATGAAGGCAATAGATAGGATAGAAGCAAGGAGTCTGTTTCCACTGGCAGGTGAAATGACAACTGGGGGCATAGCTTCAAAATAAGGGGGAGCAGATTTAGGACTGAGTTGAGGAGCAACTTCTTCACCCAAAGGATTGTGAATCTGCAGATTTCCTTGCCCAGTGAAGCAGTTGAGGCTACATTGTTGAATGTTTTAAAGGTGAAGATAGATAGATTTTTGAACACTAAAGCAATTAAGCGTTATGGTGAGTGGGCAGGTAAGTAGAGCTGAGTCCATGAAAAGATCAGTCACAATCTTGTTGAATGGTGGAGTAGGGCCAGATACCTGCTCCTATTTCTTATGTTCTTATTAACTTACATCACTGCTGGAACATTGCTATCTACTAGGTAAAAGCTTTCAGAAAACCAAGGTGAGCTTATGTATTGGCATTGCAGAATGCTTCTGTTAATACATCTTATTGCTAATTGGCTTTGTGCTGTGAGATGGTCTTTCATAGGCTGTATACCATGAAGTGCCACTTTTAAGGATGATTTCTTTCAGAATGCCTAGCAGTAATATTTTACCGTTAGTTCCTGTGTTGATGTTTTAAAGTGTATTATCCTGCCATTTCATGGCATATGGTATTAGTTATTGTAAAAGCTTCTGATTGCCTTCTACTATCAATAGGGTGCACGAGGTTAACAATATGGTAAACGTAGTCTTCTACAATCTGCCTTTCTCTTAGTTTAATCTGAAAGTCATTGGCATGTTTAAGTTTGTGTACCTACTTAACACTATCCCTTCTGACAGTGCTGTAGTGTAACATCTTGTTGATTACCTCTGTTTTGCTCAGGGGTCTGGTTTGAAACCAAATTTCCTGCATGTGCATTTGATGTCCTTTGGTGCTTTACAGATATGAAGAAAAGCTGGATAGCTTTTGGGTGGAATGATAATTTTTATTGGTGCACTAGACTGGCTGTAACAATAATGCTGGCTACACATAAAGCATGTAATGATGTTGCCTTGTTCCTATGGCTTCATACTTCCACCCATCTTCAAATAATATGAGAAGATCCTTCCTGAAAGCTTCAATTGGTTAGAGATAGTTACTAATTTGATGAGCCTCCCTGACATGTACTCTTTGGAAAAGTAGCTTTTTCACAGCTTTTCTGTGGCATCTTCAGCCACATTTGTCAATGGATTGGCTGACCCTTAGAAGACAAAGGGTGGTAGTGGACGGAAAATATTCAACATGGTGCTCAGTTACGAGTGGTGTACCACAAGGATCTGTCCTGGGTCCTCTTCTATTTGTGATTTTCGTAAATGATTTGGATGAAGGAATGGAAGGGTGGATTAGCAAATTCACGGATGATACGAAGGTGGGTCACGTTGTGGACAGTGCGGAGGGCTGTTCTAGGTTACAAAGGGACATTGATAGGATGCAGAGCTGGGCTGAGAAGTGGCAGATGGAGTTTAACCCTGAAAAGTGTGAGGTGATTCATTTTGGAAGGACAAACTTGAAAGCAGAATACAGGGTTAACGAAAAGATTCTTGGTAGTGTGGAGGAGCAGAGGGATCTTGGGGTTCATGTTCACAGTTCCCTGAAAGCTGCCACCCAGGTGGATAAAGTTGTTAAGAAGGTGTATGGTGTGTTAGCTTTCATTAATAGAGGGATTGAGTTCAAGAGCTGTGAAGTTATGTTCCAGCTATACAAAAGCCTGGTTCGGCCACATCTGGAGTATTGTGTCCAGTTCTGGTTACCTCATTACAGGAAAGATGTGGGAGCGTTGGAAAAGGTGCAGAGGAGATGTACCAGGATGTTGCCTGGAATGGAGGGAAGGTCTTACGAAGAAAGGTTGAGAGAGCTAGGGCTTTTCTCTTTAGAACGACGAAGGATGAGAGGTGACTTGATAGAGGTGTACAAAATGATCAGAGGTACAGATAGAGTAGACAGCCAGAGACTTTTTCCTAGGGTGGAGGTAGCTTTTACGAGGGGACATAGTTTTAGAGTGAAAGGAGGTAGATTTCGGGGAGACGTCAGAGGTAGATTCTTTACTCAGAGAATGGTAGGGGCGTGGAATGCATTGCTGGAGAGGGTAGTGGAGTCGGCCTCAGGGGCATTTAAGCGGCTATTAGATAGGCATATGGATGATAGTATAAGGTAGCGGTGGAGGTTAGATAGACATTAGGTTTTGGGTAAAAGTTCGGCACAACATCATGGGCCAAAGGGCTTGTACTGTGCTGTACTGTTCTATGTTCTATGTTCTATGATTCTTGGGTTAGCTGTCTGTAATACATGAGTTGGAGTCTGAAAATCCTGAAGTTAATTTTTACTTTGTGCTGAACTTTGAGAACCTTCCAGATCTTTTCTGGATCTTTCTGATCTCCCTCAGAAAGGGTAGAACGAGATCCCTGATTGGGGCTGTTAATCTGGTTCAATCAGGGAGCCCTAGCTGACAGATATAACGAGGACTGTCAGAGGTTATGTCCTTTTTGCCCTGAGGAAGCTGGATCAGTGTCAAAGACTTTGCACATATAAATAAAGGGTTACTTAGTGATGGGACACCAACCTCGGTGGAGTTATTTCACTGGCGACAAGAGAAAAGCAGGCTCCTAAAGAAATTCACTTATAACAATTGTCCTTGCATTGGGGTAAGTATTTCTAAAATCATGCCTTTATTTGGGAAGCGTGACTCATTCAACCCTGCCATCGAAGACTGGGCCCAGTATGGGGAAACAATGCGTTATCTTTTCCTGGTCAAATGACATTAGGGCGGATGAAAAGCAATGAGTAATTCTCCTGACAGCTTGTGGGCCTGCAGCTTTTTCAATTATTAGAAGCCTTACTTTCCCTGAGGCACCAGATACGAAAACCTTTCAAGAGTTTCCAAAACCTTTCAAAACAATTCAGTTTGTTTTTTGGGGCGGCACTGTGGCTCAGTGGTTAGCACTGCTGCCTCACAGTGCCAGGGACCCAGGTTCGAATTCCACCCTTGGGTGACGTCTATGTGGAGTTTGCACATTCTCCCCGTGTCTGCGTGGATTTCCTCCGGGTGCTCTGGTTTCCTCCCACAGTCCAAAAGTTTGCAGGCTAGGTGGATTAGCAATGAAAAATTGCCCATCGTATTAAGGGATGTGTAGATTAGGTGGGTAATAGGGGGATGGGTCTGGGTGGGATGCTCTGAGAGTCGGTGTGGACTTGTTGGGCCGAAGGGCCTGTTTCCATAGTGTAGGGATTCTATGAGTTGATGGATTTGGTTACAGAATGTTATGACCCTAAGCCTCATCTAATTCTGAGATGCAATTGCTTTACTTGGCAATTTGAGAACCAGGGAATCCATTTTTTTTGGCTTTATGATGGGATTTTTGACCAGGTTAAGATGACTAGCAGAGGCATCTGCCTTTGGTTTAACCCTTAATGGGATGCTGAGAGACAGTTTGATATGTGGAATTAATTAAGTAACCATGCAAAAGCACCTACTAGCGAAAGCCCAAATGGACTTCACACCGGCACTACAACTGGCTCTGTCATTGGAAAATGCGGCAAGTAGAGCATATGAGTTACAGGGTATTCTGATGGAAGTGGTACCCTCGCCAGTCTGACTGAGCTTGGGGAACACCACTTGAGTGAAGGCAATTGGATAGCCTCATTCAGGACATAACCTGAACAGAGAGACTCTAGATCACAGCAAAACCCCAAAACAAAGCCAAGTCCTGGCCAAACGGTTAAAATTTTCTTCAGGACCTGGATGGACAAGCCATTGTATTTGGCAGCAATTGAGTGTGCGGACTCAAGACAGAAAACATTTCCCAGTAGACCTAAATTGAGCAAGGGAACTCATAGGCTGGTATCTAGGAGCATGCACACCCTGGCGAATCCATCTATGTCTGGTTTGGAACAGTCAAATTGCTTCATAGAATACCCACAGTGTGGAAGCAGGCCATCCAGCCCATCCAGAACCTCTGAACAGCATCCTACCCAAACCCACCCTATCCTCATAACACTGTGTTTGCCATGGCTAATCCACCAACCCTGCACATTATGAGCAATTTAGCCTGGCCAATCCACTAAACCTGCAATAAGAGATAACAAGGTGTAGAGCTGGATGAACACAGCAGGCCAAGCAGCATCAGAGGAGCAGGAAGGCTGACGTTTCGGGCCTAGACCCATTTCTGAAGAAGGGTCT
>NC_063361.1:705236-753499 GCF_021869965.1 Rhincodon typus | reverse complement strand
CCCATTTCTGAAGAAGGGTCTAGGACCGAAACGTCAGCCTTCCTGCTCCTCTGATGCTGCTTGGCCTGCTGTGTTCATCCAGCTCTACATCTTGTTATCTCAGATTCTCCAGCATCTGCAGTTCCTACTATCTCTGAAACAATTACTACCACTAAACCTGCACATCTTCAGACTATCACAAGGAGACACAGTCACAAGGAGAACATGCAAACTCCGCACAATCACCTGACAGTAGAATTGAACTGAGGTCCCTGGTACTGTGATACAGCAGTGCTAACCACTACACCACATGCTGTCAACACAGAGTGATGTCCAAATCAGAACCAATCAAAATAATTGACTGGTTAAATGATCACCCAATTCTAATGGAGGTCGATACCAGCACAGCCGTTTCAGTGATCACAGAATCAGTTTTGAACAAAATTCGTTCTGGACTCCAATCCTTAAGTTTGCCTAAGACTTCAGCTCAACCAAGAACCTATACCGGGGAGCCTTTACAGATTAAGGTTACAACCTTGGTTCCAGGTTCTTATGAGAAGAAATTACCACTGGTTCAATTACCACTGATTGTAGTCAAAGGCTTGGGTACAAGCTTGATGGGGTGAAATTGATTGAGAAAAATTCACCTAGATTGGCTCAATATTTTTTCTGATTAGAAAATAGCTGCCTGAGTGAAGTCTTAAATAAATACTAGGAGGTTTTTCAGACAGGTCTAGGGACAATCAAAGGGCCCAAGGCTACCTTGCATGTTGACCAGGAAGCAATTCCATGATTCTGCAAGGCCCACCCGGTGCCATTTGCCTTACAGGAAAAAATAGATGCAGAAGGCTGGAAAGCGAAGGAATCATCAAACCAGTACAGTTTGTGAAATGGGCAGCACCAGTCATATCTATAGTGAAACCCAACAGGTCAGTTTGCCTTTGTGGGGATTTTAAACAGATGGTAAACCACTTTTTGCAGCTGGATAAATACCCTATCCCTTGCATATAGGATTTATACGCAAAGATGGCAGGGGTGCTGTCCTTCACAAAGTTGGACATCAGCTACTTGCAATTGCTGTTAGATGAGGATTCCCAGCAGGATGCTACAATTAATATCCGTTAAGGTTTGTACTATACACGAGACTGCCATTTGGGGTACTATCAGCCTGTGCAATTTTTTAGTGGATGATGGAGAACATTTTACAAGGTCTACCCCAGGTTGCCATTTATCTAGCTGACATGATAATAACAGGGAAGATCAATTAAGAGGACTTAGAGAACATGGACATAGTCCTTAGACAATTTTCCCAGGCCAGCATATGCCTTAGAAGGGAAAAATGTATTCCAGGCACCCCAAGTGACCTACTTGGGGCTACTGGGTCAACAAGACTGGGTTGGACGATTAAGTGAGGGTGATCAAAGGCTCCCACATCTGTGGGAGAGCTTAGATCTTTCCTTAGGCTGATGAGTTATTACAACCTGTTCATAAATAACCTGGTCTCCATCCTGGCACCTTTGCATCAACTCTTTAAAAAAGTGCCAGCATTGGAAATGATCACATAGCCAAGCTATTGCCTTCATGGAAGTGAAGAAACAGCTATCATCCTCTAAGGTGTCGGCACACTATTATTCCAAGCAAGATTTAATGTCGACATGCAATGCTTCCCCATATGACACTGGGGTAGTATTAGTTCATAGGTGGTCCGATGGAGAGGAATGCCCAGAAGCAGACTTTGGCTAATACAGAGGGTAAATACACCCAAATAGAGAAGGAAAGTTTAGCGGTCATATTTTGAGTCAAGACGTTCCACCAGAACCTTGACGGACATAAATTTGTAATGATAACTCACCACAAACCCCTGCTAGGTCTATTTAAAGAGGACAAGGCGATACTGCCCATAGCTTCAGGCAGAATTCAGTGGTGGACTCTAACACTAAGTGTGCATAATTACAAGTTAGCTGATGGACCCTGACCTGGTGCTGAAATACCCCAGGAGAAGCTAAAAACAAGGAACCGGCCTCTGTTCTCGGACTCAGATGACTGTAATGAGGTCAGCTAGATGGCCCTCATAGGATGATTTCCCTGATTGGGGCTGTTAATCTGGTTCAAATAGGGAGCCCTGGCTGACAGATATAACTAGGTTCTGTCCTTTTTGAGAGCTGGCACTGAGGAAGCTGGATCAGTATCAACGACTTTCCATGTGTAAATAAAGGGTGACTTGGTGACAGGATACTGGCCTCTGTGCAGTTCTTTCAGAAAGACCAGACAAATTATTTCTCTGATGTCCCTCCTTGCCATTGGCAAGCCAGATTTTCAGAGCTCTATTTTTGGGATAATTTTTTGATTGATCTGTAAAATAAAACTGGGTTTTGATTTATGATTAGATGCAAATCTTTGAATGTCCTGGCTAATTTTATTTTAAATGTAGAGTGCAGTGCAGCATTTGTTTATTACTTTTACTGGTTTTGCTTGCCTCTCCTTTGTCTTTACCTAATACGACAATGCTTATGTTATGCCTCATAACATAAGCAGTGGACACCTCAGAGGTGTCTGGGCTAGAATAAGGCAATTTGGATGCCAAAAGCTTTCCTCAGCATGACATGTTTCAACTGAGCTAATTTAAGATAGAGTCTCTGATTTCCATACCGTCAGGCTGCATGCTGTGATATATTGATCTTAAAGATATACTGACATACTAACTATGAGATGAAACATCCCCAATTGCCTTTGACCTGAATGGTATGCTAGGCAATTTCAAATGGCAGTTATGAGTCAATTACATTTGTGTAGGTTTGGAGTCATATGTGAACTAGACCAGCTAAGGATGAATGACAGATTTCCTTCTGTGAAGGACATCTGTGAACTACATGGATTTTTAAAAAAATAATTGGTGGTTTCATGGTCACTCTTACTGAGACAACCATATTCCAGATTTCAAGAATTATATTTAAATTCCACCAAGTGCTGTGATTGTATTCAAACCTGTGTCTCCACAGAACTTTCCTGGGTCTCTGATTTACTAGGCCAGTGACATTATTGTTATGCTACCATCTTCCCTGAGGGACAATAGACTATGACAGAATATGCCACAGCACACAGCGAATTACAAATGTGATAAAAACAGATCCCAGATATTTCTGAGAAAACTTCCTCAAATCTCTCATTGGGTTCATCAAATCACATTAAATTTCAGAATTATAATTCTTCTCTTTTGCTGATCTGGCTTGAAACTCTATCAGGTGTTGCTCTGTCATGGACTTCTTCAATGGCAGCTCCCATTCTAGTTGACCACCCTTCTTTCTTGGGTCTACATTGACCTGATCTCTGAAAACTGCACTCCAGTACTGACTCACTAAATCAAATCCAGATTTTCACTAACAGCTAGCTTCTACAAGCTGAAACGAATCTGTTTTTTTCTCCTGAGCTCTAATCTTGCTCTGTTACATCAAACAAATACTGCTTGTGTGCTTTTCAACCTCTACACTCAGCTGTACTAAACTATTCATGGCACACAGCTTCTTCTGATCCCCACAACTCTGAAAACCTTTCCTCATCCTTGACAAGTTGTTTTGACATTTTAACCTGAGCAAGTTGGTGAACGGTAAGTTATTAATTTCCAAAATCTTTCGAAAAGTGTGATTTGTGGCTAACGTTGCTTTTAATTACTGGGTTAAGAATTAGCGCAAGTTAAGAAGTAATGTAAGTTTCTCCCAGCCTTAGATAGAGTAAACTGAATAGTTGATTAGTTCATTGCATTATAGCTGCAAAGAGTGTAAATGCAGGATCTTCATGTATTAGAAGTAGAATTAGAATTAGCTTTATTGTCACATGTACTGTTATGGTGCCATCTTTGGTACATCTTAGGTTGCAAGCACAGTACAGATTTCAAGCAGAGTGAGTTTGCTAAGTGGTGAGTTTGGTAAAATAGGGAAGAGGTGCTCTTCCTCCCCCTCCCCCCCCCGGCACCTTCCTTATTTTTTATTCACTCCCTTCACCATCCAGTAATTGGCTCCTACTTCAGTGCAATGGAACAAGTTGTTGGGGAGTAATTGGTCAGCTATTCTCCTTGTAATGAAGAGTCTGTACCACTTGCTTTTCTCTTTTTTTAGCAGTACTAAAACTATCACTTATCCAGCCTCCTTCAGTTCCAAAAAAAGGTCATATCAGACTCAATATATTAACTTCCGTTTCTCTCTCCACAGATACTGTGAGATATGCTTTATTTCTGCAGCACTTCCTGTTTGTGTTTTATGCATTCATGAGATGAGGGCATCATTGGCTTGGCCAGCATTTATTGCCCATCCTGAATGGCTCCAAGGGCACTTAAAAGTCAACTACATTGCAGTGGGTCTGAAGTCACATGAAGGCCAGGCCAGGTATTGACGGCAGATTTCATTCCCTAAAGGACACTAGTGAACCAAATGGATTTTCATCAATAATTGATGCATGGTCATGAGTAGACTCTTATCCAGAATTGTCTATTGAACTTAAATTCTACCATTTCCCATGGTGAAATTTGAACCCAGGTTCCCAGAACATCACCTGGGCCTCTGGAATAACAGTTCAGCAATTATACCACTAGACCATCGTCAAATGAATATATGTTTGCCTTCATACTTTGCTTCTGTTCCCCAACTCCTTGAGACTAAAAATATTGATCCCTGAAATGGTTTACAAACTCAAATTGCTGAACTTTCTGTTAGTAGGCCAGGCAACATCAGAGGAGCAGGAAAGCTGACGTTTTGGGTCGGGATCCTTTTTCATTTTCTGAAGAAGCGTCCCGACCCAAAACATCAGTTTTCCTGCTACTCTGATGCATCCTGGCCTGCTGTGTTCCTCCAGCTCCACACTGTGTTATCTCAGATTCCAGCATCGGCAGTTCTTACTATCTCTGAACTTTCTGTTATATCCCCAAAATTTGGGCAGTGCATTCCAGACCTCCACTACCCTTTGGGTAAAAAACATTTTTCCTCAAATCCTCTCTAAACCACTTGCCTTTCACCTTAAAATTATGTCCCTTTGTTATTGACTGTTTGATTAAATGTGTTACTTTCTATCCACTGCTGCCTTTCATCCACCCTATCCATGCCGCTAATAATGTTACACACTCTAACAGGTCCCTCCTCAACATTCTCTGCTCCAAAGAAAACAACCTAAGCTTATCTAGCCTTTCTTCATTGCTAATGTGCTCCATCCCAAGCAACATCCTGGTGAATCTCCTCTGCATCCCCTCTAATGCAATCACATCTTTCCTATAGTGTGGAGATCTGCTCACAATACTCCAGCATAAACAACATTCTGTACAGCTCCAGCATAATCTCCCTGCTGTTATAATCTATGCCTCAACTGATATAGACAAGTGTCCCAAATGCCTTCTTAACTGCACTACTAACCTGCTCTGCCACCTTCAGGCATCTGAGAACAAACAGTGCAAGATCCCTCTTTTGCTCTGAGCTTAGCTGTTCTGCCAAGCATTCTAGAACACTACGTGACATTGACTGACCTCACAATCTCCTGATGTTTCTTCCCTATTGTCTGACCTTTGCACCCTGCAGCCCAGAGTAGCGATCTCTGCGTGCAGCAGAAAATAGGACCTCCTCCTACTTGATTAAAACACAGGGCTCCCGACCAAAAGGTGGGTGGATTACCTGGACTTTCTGGTATCTGATTTCCTTTAATTGTTCCTGCTCATTGGAACTCCTTGCTGGAGACTGACAAAAGACTAACTCCTCAAACCACAAATAAACCAGCCATGCAGGTGAAGCAGAGCAGCACAGAATCAGTGCATAAGCTCCAATATTCACCCTGGCTGAACCTGCACCAGACCAGCCTCCATTAACATCAAAAATACAACCTATTACTCATGTCCCAGTTACATCTCACCACCGGGGACTTACCTAAACAAAGTGTCTTCACTTTGAGTCATAGTCTACTGCTTCTGCCTCTGGGTCTTGCACCAAGGATCATAATTTTAAAAAAAAAATCTGAGCATAAGAAAGTCCAAAGCAACTAAGAGATATGAACCAAAGGAATAGAAGAAATAAAAACCTAATCTGTTAATGCAGAAGAGGATGACATGGTGTACTGTGGCTGATGGGTGCAATAGGAACCAAGGGCAGTGTTGCTGCCATCAGAAGGGATTCTCCAACCATTCATGACGTGTCAGAGATGGGATTTGCTGTTAGTCCCAACCTGTGTCAGGTAAGGCTTTCCAAAGGTATTGGGATATTACCAAAATATTTTTCCAACTTTTCAGATTGACTGGCTAGTTCCACCAAAGGCAAGAATGATGACCATGGGAACCAGCTGCAGATAATGTTGTTGCTCTAATGTATGAACAAGGTCAGAAATCACACGACATCAGGTTATTGTCCAACAGGTTTATTTGGAAACACAGGCTGCTCCTTCAGGTGTTAGTGAGGTGGTATCAGACACAGAATTTATAACTAAAAGATCAAAGAGTAACACCACTGTTGAGGATGTATGAATACAGCTTGTGTTTTCAGATAAACCTGTTGGACTATAATCTGGTAAAAGCGGAAAGAACTGCAGATGCTGTAAATCAGGAACAAAAACAAAGTTGCTGGAAAAGTTCAGCAGGTCTGGCAGCATCTGCGAAGGAAAAAATAGTGAACGTTTTGGGTCCGGTGACCCTTCCTCAGAACTGTTCTGAGGAAGGGTCACCGGACCCAAAGCGTTAACTCTATTTTTTCCTTCGCAGATGCTGCCAGACCTGCTGGGCTATAATCTGATGTTGTGTGATTTCTGAAGTTGTTGCTCTAAAGAACTGAAAATGGGGAAGAGATAGAGAAGAGTGTGCCCACAAGCTTCCTATATATCGGTGCTGGGCCTGGCTTTGAGCTGATATACTTGCAGCTGTAAACAGAGTAAGAAAATAGAAAACCTAACAATATTTCAGTGCACACAATGGGGGAATGAATTTGCTAACTGTTTCAGGTGTACTGTTTAACTAAGGAAAGTTAGAAGGATGTCAATTCTGGTAGATGCTTTAGAAATACTTTCTCCTGTGTATAAAGAGAGAATAAGAAAATCCAAATGGACCAAGATATATTTGTTGATTTATTTCAACTGACGTTTGATTTTGATTTCCTGCTACCACTGACACCATTCCCTGATTCCCATGGAATTAGTGCAGCTCATGAAGAGCAATTCAAGAAGTAGGCTTATCACTTCTTGAGAGCAATTGGGAATGGACAGTGGATACTGATATTTTTGGGGTGTACGTTTCTCAGCCAATTTTTTTGAGGAGGAACAGAGCACAAGTTGGAGGAAAGGAGAGTCTGGCACTATTCCATTAAAATACCGCCAACCAGATGTTCTATCTCTGTGTCAGAATTTGACACAACTCGTGGAGATCTACACCACAGGGGTTTGCTTCAGAAAAGCTGCAATGGGTATATTTTAAAAATTCACTAATGGGATATGGGCATCACTGTAAGTCATCAGCGAACCTCTCACCTTATGATGAAGGGGAGACATTGATGAAGCAACTGAAGATGGTTGGATCTGACCATGAGAATTCCTGCAGAGGCGTCTTGGAAATGATTGATCTTCAACAACCACAGTCATCTTTCTTTGTGTGAGATTTGACTTGAAGCATAGAACGTGAGTGCTTTCCTCTTGATTTTTATGGACTTGGTTTTGCTGGGATTCCTTGATACCATACCTGATGAAATGTTGCCCTGATGTCTAGTACAATCATGCTCATCTCACCTCTGGAATTCAGTTTTTTTTTCCAGGTTTGGACCAAAGTTATGGATATAGATATTCATCTGTCAGGAAATTCACCTCATATTGATAATGCCCACAAAACCCCAAATTTAGATTGAACCTCTGAGAATCATTCACGTCAAGAACCAGTGTGTAGAAAGTTTCCATTACAATTCACATTTACATTTACAGGCAATATCGTTGGGAGATATTAGGCTAACATTGGTTGGAGATAAAATTACTTGAATTGTTATTAAAGATATCCTGACTTACCATTTGGATTAAATGAGCTGTTTAGAGAGATCTACATAAATTTTTTAAGTGTGCATCGTGCCAAATAAATCTTGCTGAACTTTCCAAGGAAGTAAAATATTCAACAGATAAAGGAATATGGAAAGATGGTTACATTGGCTACATTGAAAGTGAGACTGGTACTACCTTGATATTCCCAGAAAGAGAAATGCTAGTTGATTAGTGTCCCTTCAGATTTTGATGAATCAGTTTAAGGTAGATTTAGCTGAAAAGGAGTTAGGACTGTCGTGGGAATTGTGCAAAGGCTCCTGGTCCAAGCTATAATGTGATAGATTTATAAATATAGAGATTAGACAGCCATTGAGCATATGCAGAGTTTTGATTGAGGATTTTAACTTTCATGTATATTGGGAGAGGCAGAGTACATCATATAGTCCCTACAGTGTGGAAACAGGCCGTTCAGCCCAACAAGTCCACGCTGACCCTCCGAAGAGCATCTCACACAGAATCATCCCTCGACCCTATCCCTGTAACCCTGCATTTTCCATGGCTAACACACTTAACCTACAGATTCCTGAACACTATGGGCAATTTAGCATGGCAAATTAACCTACCCCATACATCTGTGGGAGGAAACCAGAGCATCCAGTGGAAACCCACACAGACACGGGGAGAATGTGTAAACTCCACACAAACAGTCGCCTGAGGCTGGAAGCAAACCCAGGTCCCTGCCACCAGAGCTAACCATTCAGCCACCATGCCACCCGAGTAGCTTAAACCACTTGGAACAGTAGTAAGTTTCTTGAATGTAATCAGTCTCATTTTCTGTAGCAATGTGTCTTACAGCAGTACTTTCCAAACTTTTTTCCACTGTGATCCCCATTTCAAAAATTGTCATGGGCCCTCTGTGAGAGCGGGTGGGAGTTGGGAAGACCTATGAAAACAGGATTGGGGTTGAAGACATGAGGGGATGAGGTGGGGAAAATTTTAGCTTGCGACCTCACTTGCCTCTTACAGAGGACGGGCCATATTTAGTTTAATCATGAGCAGTGAGACAGATTTAGCTTACAATCTAACTGGTAGCACACAGACAGAGCCCTCTTCAGGAAGTTCTTGAGACACTTGTGTGGGGCCCCTCCTGTTCTGTTTGTTAGTAGTTAGCTCTCCATGCAACACAAACTTGGACAGATGACTGACATCTGTCTGGGCAATGTGACCTGCTCAATGCAGTTGGCTTTGTAGGAGAGTGGCCTTGATACCGGTTTCCAGGATTTCACTGTTTGTAAGGTGGTCCTGCCAGTAGTCCTTGGGATTCTGTGAAGGCAGCACTGACAGAAATGCTCCAGAAAATGTACATGATACTGGATCCATGACTCAGTGCCATTCAGAAGGTGGGGCGGGTTAAGCTTTGTATGCTGAGTTTTGTTAGCGACCTGAGGTTATGCCTACTCCCCATTCATTGTAGATACTCAGAAAAGTTATTTGTTGCATGTCTGACTGACTGTGGGCCAGGATTTAGGTAATAATAATATTAGTGTAATGAGACAGAGACTGCATTCAGTAAACTTGGCAAATCTGATGATGGATAAAATGTAGAAAATCAATAGGAGGTATTCAAGGTGCCGAGACAACAAAAAATTGAAAGAAGAAAGACAAAATGTCTAGAATCTGGTGAATGGGATTCAACATGAAGAGTCATTACAATTATATAAGGATCATAGAATCATAAAATCCCTACAGTGCTCAAACAGGCCATTCAGTCCATCAAGTTCGCACCGACCCTCTGAAGAGCATCCCACCCAGACCCCTACCCGATCCCCGTAACCCCACGTTTATCATAGCTAGCCCACCTAGCCTGCACAACCCTGGACAATTTTAGCACTGCCAACTCACCTGACCCGCACATCTTTGGGTTTGGAAGTTGGTGCCGTGCATGGATCTTGGAGGTCCATGCCCCCCAAAAAACAGTCAGTATTGCTCAGGCACTTTTCTGATCTACTTGCAGGATGCTTCTGCACTTTAAAGCTGCACTGCGCTGAAATGCTGCTGCAAGGACACTTTGCACACAGGGTCAGGCATTCAGTTCAGTGCACCAGGCTGCACTTCAGGACTGTTCACTCTTTGCCTTGCTTTTTCACGCTTTGCCTGCCCCCACCCAGAGCTGTCAGATTATTTATGTCTTGTTTTGTTGTTCAGTACACACACAAAACCAGGATGCTTGCTATGATTGACAGAAGTCCATAGTCAACTCAAGGAAGACAACCTTCAGTCAGGGGATCCCAAGTACACTAGGTCAAGGGCAGCCTCCAGTATCAGTCAAGATTCTTAGGCATGATCAGTTGATCACCCTGGGATTTCAGTCTTTCTCTTCTACTCTTAAAAGGTGAGAACTGAATGACGGACAAGACACCATCCACCTTAGCTCGTTCAGCCCTATTGTGGGCTGTTTTCTCCTGAAATGAGAGAAAGGAAGCGATTGAGTGAAATGAAAGGAGGTGGCATAAACGTTAGTGGTGGTGGTAGTGGGTGAAAGGTGGTGAGATGTTCCAAAAGACTGAGTAAGCAGCACAGACGCCCTGTAGGTTTAGGAGGGAGAGATTTGGGGTGGTTGAGAGTGAGTGAAGAATGTTGCGTGTAACAATGAGAGTGGTCAAACATGAGCCTTGTTTGGTGCAATAGCAGAGATTGAGTGAGCGTGAGGTAGCAGGAAGTAAATGGTGGCACTTACCTTGACCGAGTGGAGAAGGTTATTGATTTTCTTCCTTCACTGTTGGGTGTTCCTCCAGACAGCCAGGACCATACTGACCCAGGTGACATACTCGGATCAGGCTGACCATGTGAGTTGGTCCGACTGGTTCTGGAGGAAAAGGATACCCCTACTCTTTAGCACCTCATCCACAAGGACCTCCATGTGCCTGTCCACGAAGTGGGGCGTCAATTTCCCTTTATCTGCCTCTTCTGGGTCAAATGTCAGTGCTTGTTTGGGGGGACAACGGGCTTTTAAAGAGAGCACCGGCACCAGACATGGAGTTTCATTCTGGCATATCCTGGCAGTAGTGAGTTCTTCCAGATCCAACAAATGATAGAATCAACTATGGAAGTATCAAATCAGAGGAGTGCCATAGGGGCACAGTAGGTCATAAATGAGGCAACTTTGGGACGATGCAGCAAGAAATCTCAAACAGGTGAATGGAGAGAATCCCTTCATGAAACTCATCAAAATTTACACATCATTAATTTCTGGTTACATTCCACCTGCGAATTCAAGCTGCTAATTTTGACAATTTCATGAAGGGGTTCTTTCTAAGCCCTTGTGAAATTTCCCATTGCATCATCCCTGTCAGTCTGAAGCTGCACTGTGCAGTTCCTTTCTTTGGAGAATTACCTGAGAGTTGGCTGACAGAGGCAAGTTGGCACCACAAACTTGCCAACAGGGACTTGCATGCCTGGTGCAGGACGGTCATCTTCTTATCTCAGGACTGCTAGAGGAGACCATGCCACCAGATCCTGCTAGCCTAGTCCGAAGTCACCAGTGGGATCGGTCTGGTGTCGGTCCAGAGGAACATGCAGCAATGATGCAAGAAGGTCAATGACTTTTTCCATGTACGATGTTAAGTAGCACTGTCCTTCTGTTACTGCACGCACCTCTCACCAAGGGAGGTGTCATTGTCTAGCATGCTCACTTATTAATGAGCATCTCACTGGTTCTCACCCACCCAATCCCTGCAGACTACTAACCCTGCATGACCTCTGTGCTGCCTACTCACTCAACACCTCATCTCATCACATTTTCTCCACCTGCACCAGCACTAACAGCTTTGACAGCCTATTTCATCACACTCAATCCCCACTTTGTCTCATTCCAGGAGAAATGCCCCACATCACGGCAATGAGGGCAGTGACAGGTGGTGAGGTATCTGATATTTCTCTCCTCAACCAGCATGAGGAGAGGATCATTAGCTGCCATTTCTGCCACCTCCAGCAGGATGCCACCACCAGACACATATTCCCCTCTCTTCCACTGTCAACCTTCCGCAAGGAGCATTCCATCTGAGATAGCCTGGTCCACTCCTCCTTCACTACCAACACCCCTCCTAAAATCACACAGCACCTTTCCCAGCAACCGCAGAAGGTATAATACCTGCCTGTTCACTTCCCCCCTCCTCAGTATCCAAGGGCCCAAAAACACCTTCCAGGTGAAGCAGTGCATTATTTGCACATCCCACAATCTAGCCCACTGCATTCACTGCTCACAATGTGCTCTCCTCAACATTGGGAAAACAAAGCATAGATGAGGTGACTACTTCGCAGAACACTGATGTTCTGTCCGCAGAAAAAAAGCCTGAGCTTCCAGTTGCCTGCCACTTTAACATACCACCTTGTTCTGTGGCCACCGTCTTTGTCTCAGGCTTGCTGCAGTGCTCCAGCAAAGCTCAGTGCAAGCTGAAAGAACAACACCTTATTTTCCACTCGGGAATTCTACAACCTTCTGCACTCAATATCAAGTTCAACAATTTTAGGGCTTGGGGCACCTTCTCCTATGTCCTTACCCCAACCCCCACACACCAGGCCTTGTTATCACATGGTCTGCTATTACACACCACCCATCACTGCCACTCATTGTCCCCATTTGGAGATATTTATTCTCTCAGGCTGATCGTTAGCCACTCTTTGTCTGTCTAACTGTTCTTCTCTCTCTTTTTGTTCTATCTCCACCCATCATTTACTCCTTACTCCCTCCCCCACCCTAGTTATGCGAGGAGTCAAAGAAAATGAGTGAGATTCTTAATGAGTACTTTGCGCGGTATTCACCGAGGAGAGGGACATGACGGATGTTGAGGTTAGGGATAAATGTTTGATTACTCTAGGTATAGTCGGCATAAGGAGGGGGAAGTATTGGGTATTCTAAAAGGCATTAGGGTGGACAAGTCCCCAGGTCCGGATGGGATCTATCCCAGGTTAAGAGGGAAGCAAGAGAGGAAATAGCTGGGGCCTTAACAGATATCTTTGCAGCATCCTTGAGCATGGGTATGGTCCCGGAGGACTGGAAAATTGCTAATGTTGTCCCCTTGTTTAAGAAGGGTAGCAAGGATAATCCAGGTAATTATAGACCGGTGAGCCTGACGTCAGTGGTGGGGAAGCCGCTGGAGAAGATACTGAGGGATAGGATCTATTTACATTTGGAAGAAAATGGGCTTATTAGTGATAGGCAGCATGGTTTTGTGCAGGGAAGGTCATGTCTTACCAACTTGACAGAATTCTTTGAGGAAGTGACAAAGTTGATAGATGAGGGAATGGCTGTAGGTGTCATATGCATGGACTTCAGTAAGGTGTTTGATAAGGTTCCCCATAGTAGGCTGATGGAGAAAGTGAAGTTGCATGGGGTCCAGGGTGTACTAGCTAGATGGATAGAGAACTGGCTGGGCAACAGGAGACAGAGAGTTGTAGTGGAAGGGAGTTTCTCAAAATGGAGAACTGTGACCAGTGGTGTTCCACAGGGATGCGTGTTGGGACCACTGTTGTTTGTGATATACATAAATGATCTGGAGGAAGGTATAGATGGTCTGATTAGCAAGTTTGCAGATGACACTAAGATTGGTGGAGTAGCAGATAGTGAAGGAGACTGTCGGAGAATGCAGCAGAATATAGATTGATTGGAGAGTTGGGCGGAGAAATGGCAGATGGAGTTCAATCCAGGCAAATGTGAGGTGATGCATTTTGGAAGATCCAATTCAAGAGCGAACTATACGGTAAATGGAAAAGCCCTGGGGAAAATTGATGCTCAGATAGATCTGGGTGTTCAGGTCCATTATACCCTGAAGGTGGCAATGCAGGTCGATAGAGTGGTCAAGAAGGCATACGGCATGCTTTCATTCATCGGACGGAGTATTGAGTACAAGAGTTGGCAGGTCATGTTACAGTTATATAGGACTTTGGTTCGACCACATTTGGAATACTGCATACAGTTCTGGTCGCCACATTACCAAAAGGATGTGGACGCTTTGGCGAGGATGCAGAGGAGGTTCACCAGGATGTTGCCTGGTATGGAGGGCGCTAGCTATGAAGAGAGCTTGAGTAGATTAGGATTATTTACATTAGAAAGATGGAGGTTGAGGGGGGACCTGATTGAGGTCTACAAAATCATGAGAGGTATAGACAGGATGGATAGCAAGAAGCTTTTTCCCAGAGTGGGGGACTCAATTACTAGGGGTCATGATTTCAAGGTGAGAGGGGAAAAGTTTAAGGGAGATATGCGTGGAAAGTTCTTCATGCAGAGGGTGGTGGGTGCCTGGAACGCGTTGCCAGTGGAGGAGGTAGAGGCAGGCATGATAGCGTCATTTAAGATGTATCTAGACAGATACATGAATGGGCAGGGGGCAGAGGGATACAGATCCTTGGAAAATAGGCGACAGGTTTAGATAGAGGATCTGGATCGGTGCAGGCTTGGAGGGCCGAAGGGCCTGTTCCTTTGCTGTAATTTTCTTTGTTCTTTTTGTTCTTTGTTCTGCATAAAAAACAACTTTTTCTTAGCTACCATCAGTTCTGAGGAAGGGTCACTGGATCCGAAATGTTAACTTTGGTTTCTCTCCACAGATGCTGCCAGACTTGCTGAGCTTTTCCAGCAATTTCTGTTCTTGTTTCTGATTTCCAGCATCCGCAAATCTTTTGGGTTTGATGAGGAGAGGATCCTTGCCCTGACTGTGATGTTTCATGCGGTGACACTAACATTTCTATGTCCTGGCAAGTAAGTAAGGATCACTGTCCATTGTTGTACTACTTTCCCATTACCACCACTGTGAATGTATTTTTAACTTGCCAGAGCTTCTACCCAATTTTGCAAATCATTCTCACTTCATCTCCTGCAGATACCAGTGGAATCTAATACAGTTTCTGCTGTCAAGAGGGCAGCCCCAGAAAGGCATTTCCTCCTCCTCCACCTCTGAGGAAGAAGGCACAGACTCCTTAGAGGATACAATGACAAGGCTGCTTCCTGCACCTTCCACCAACTTAGATACTGATACCTCAGTAGATATTTTTGTTAGGTCTGAGATAGGGGCACATTGCTGGTGAGCACATTTACTGCCTCTGCAGTTGGTTGAAGAAGAAAGACCTTGGCTTGCTGGGAATTGAAGACCTAGGTTCGAATCCCATGCATCACAATGTGCTCTCTTCAACATTGGGAAAATGAAGCTTGGACTAGGTGACTGCTTCACAGAACACTTATGTTCTGCCCACAGCAAAAAACCCTGAGCTTCCAGTTGCCTGCCACTTCAACATCCACCCTGTTCCGTGGCCAAAATCTCTGTCTCAGGCTTGCTGCAGTGCTCCAGCAAAGATCAGCGCAAGCTGGAAGAACAACACCTCATTTTCCATTTGAATTAATTAAAAATTTCGATCTAAAAGTCTAATAATGACAATGAAACCATTGTCAACTGTTGTAAAAACCCCAAATGGTTCACTAGTGCCATTTAGGTCTGGCCTACTTGTGACTCCAAATGCACAATAATATGGCCAACACTTAACTATCCTCTGAAATGGTCTAACAGGCCACTCATTTGTGTCAATCACTAGAAAGGAAAAACAGGAGTGTAACGGGCCACCTGGTGTTAATTAAGGCACTGGTCCTGACAATGGCAAACAATCCCTGACACTGCAAATTACTGGAGGAAGAAGCTCTAGAAACATCGCCATCCTCAAAAATGGGGGATCATAGCACATTAGCACAAAAGATAAGAATGAAGCAGTAGCAAGTATCTTCAGTCAGAAGTGCAGAGTGAGTGATTCATCTGAGCCTCATCTAGATGTCCTCAGCAGCACTGATGCCGGTTTTCAGCTAATGCAATTCACTCCACATGATAGCAAGAAGGAAGGCTGGACCAGTCAGGATTATATTCACTGGAGTTTCATTGAAAACTGAAGGTGGATCTCATAGAAACCTATAAAATCCTAACAGGACTAGATAGGGTGAGCACAGGAAGGATTTCCTGATCCCCAAACAGCGCAGAACCAGGGGTCACAATCTAAGGATATGAGGTTGGCCATTTAGGTCAGAGATGAGGAGAATTTCTTCACCCAGAGAATGATGACCCTGTGGAATTTTCTGCCTCAGAAGAAGACAGATACAGTTCCTAGGGCTAAAGGGATCAATATGTATGGGACAAAAGTGGGAACAACATACTGAGATGGATGATCAAACATGATTATATTGAATGGTGGAACACGTTCACAAGCTAAATGGCCTACTTCTTTTCCTGTTTTCTATGTTTCTATGGAAGAAATAACTAGATATTGGTAAAGCTATGGGCCCTGACAACATTCTGGCAATTGTAGAATCACAGAGTCATAAAATCGGCCCAACAAGAGCATTGACAAAATTACTCAAAATCTATACCAGTTTAACTGTCAAGCCAAGGCCACAGACATTTCAAGTTCTCATCGAAGTATTTTAAAAGATTGTGAGGTTTTCTGCCTCATATACCCTACCAAGCAGTACATTCCACAATCCCATCACCCTCTGGATGAAAAGATATTTCCTCAAATTCCCTCTGAATCTCCTTCCTTTCACTTTAAAATTATGCCCCCTTGTTGTTCACCATTCAAATAAGGGGAACAACTGCTTTCTATTCACCCTGTCCATGCTTCTCACAATTTCATTCACATCTATGAGGTCCCTTCTCAGCCTTTTCCACTCGAAAGAAAACAATATGAGTTTAGCCAACCTCTCTTCTTAGCTAAAGTTCTCCGTCCCAGGCAACATCCTGGTGAATCTCCTCTGCACTCCCTCCAGTGCAGTCATATCCTTCCTGTGGCACTGTGACCAGAACTGCACACAGTACTCCATTTGTGGCCTAACCAAAATCCAGTACAGCTCCAACATAACTTCCCTGCTCTTATAACCTGTCACGTTGAGTAAAGGCAGTTTCTTGTATGCTTTCTTAACCTGCCCTCTGCCTTCAGGGATTTGTGGACAAGCATCCCCAGATTCCTGCATTCCGCTTAGCTTCCTATTGCCCTGCACAAGGAGTCTGCCCCACAGCTCTCTGTGGCAAGGAGTTCCAAAGACTCCCATCCCTCTGAGGGAAGAAATCTGTCCTCGTCTCAGCCTTAAATGTGTCCCCTTTGTTCTGAGAACATGCTCTCTGAGCCTTGATGGTCCCATGTGGGGAGACATTCTCTCAGGATTTAACAGAAAAAAATTATGGATACTGGAAATCAGGGACAAAATCAGAAATTGCTGGAAAAACTCAGCATGTCAGGCAGCATTTGTGGAAAGAAAGCAGAGTTAATGTTTCGGGTCCAGTGACCATTCTTCAGAACTGATTTTAGCTAGGAAAAGGTTGGTGTATATGCTGAAGGTGTGGGGAGAGGTGGGAAGAGCGAATGACAGGTGAAGATGGAGCCCAGAAAGAGAGAAAAACAGTTGGATGGACAAAGGAATGGGTAAAGGTCAGCCTGGCAGAATGTATAGCTACAAATAGGGTCGAGTTTGTGAGGTTCAGGGTAAGGATATGGGAGAAGGTACTCAGGCGCTAAAATTATTGAACTTGATATTGAGTCCAGATGATTGCAGGATTCCAAAGCAAAAATGAGGTGTTGTTCTTTCAGCTTGCTTGGAGCATGAGTGGAGCACTGCAGAAAGCCCAAGACAGAGATGTTGGCTCGGGAACATGATGGTGTCTTGAATAGGTGCCATTGGAAGCTCAAGGTAATTTTTGCAGACAGAACATTGGTGTTTTGCAAAGTGGTCACCTAATCTGCACTTCGTCCCCCATCCCCCTCCCCCTCCCCCACCCCCCACCGTGTAGACCATTGTCAGCAGCAAACTGAGTAAACTAAATTGAATGAAGTGCAGGTAAATCATTGCTTCACCTGGAAAGTGTGTCTGGGGCCTTAGACAGTGAGGAGGGAGGAGGTGGGTGTTCTACCTTCTGCGATTGCATAGGAAGGTGCATGGGGATGTGTTGGATGTGAAGGAAGAGTGATGCGTTGTGATGTTTGCTATTGGGACAGTTGGAAACAATTTCATTGCTTCTTGCTCATTTGAAGCACTCTTCAGAAACCAATAGTCACAACTAAGAAAAGATTTGTTTCTGAAACTTAATTTTCACCAAATGGTTCGAGGACAGTTTTGTTTTACAAAATGATGTGTTGAAATTGCATGCCCAAAGCAATCATAGAAATCTGTTCATATTTTCAAGATAACCATTTAGATCCTCTTGCAATGTTGTAAGGTGAACAAAGATCCCTACCTTCACACATTTAACAATTACTTCACTTGGATATAACCTTTGCTAAACAAAACTTTATCTGTCTTGTATTTAAAATCAACACCTGACCCAGCATCACTGTTGCTTGTAAAAGAGAAATACCTTTGTGTGCAGAAGTACTTCCTAATACCGCTCTTGAATGGTCTGATGACAACAATTAAGCTCCTCATCTTCCCAATTCTTACTTATATCTGTGTTAGGACTGGGTCATTAATCTGGAGATTATCAATAATAAAGTCATTTTAGCATCACCCACAAGAACAAATAAAAATAAGTACAGTTGCATTCCTAATTAGATTGATGATCTCTCTTGCTTCAGGCACCTTTGGTTTCTTTGTATCCTTTTTTTATTCCCTTGATGGTCCTACAAACAGTCCTCAACCTTTCTGTAGCAAGATAATTCCTCAAACATTTTGGATATAGGTTCATATAAAAACAGGAGCAGTAGGCTATGTAACCTCTCCATCTTGCTCCCCATTCTAGATCATGGCTGATCATAGAACATAGAACATTACAGCGCAGTACAGGCCCTTCGGCCCTTGATGTTGCGCCGACCTGTGAAACCAATCTGAAGCCCATCTAACCTAAACTAGTCCATTATCATCCATATGTTTATCCAATGACCATTTAAATGCCCTTAAAGTTGGCGAGTCTACTACTTTTGCAGGCAGGGCATTCCACGCCCTTACTACTCTCTGAGTAAAGAACCTACCTCTGACATCTGTCCTGTATCTATCACCCCTCAATTTAAAGCTATGTCCCCTTGTGCTAGCCATCACCATCCGAGGAAAAAGGCTCCCACTGTCCACCCTATCTAATCCTCTGATCATCTTGTATGTCTCTATTAAGTCACCTCTTAACCTTCTTCTCTCTAACGAAAACAGCCTCAAGTCCCTCAGCCTTTCCTCATAAGACCTTCCCTCCATACCAGCTAACATCCTGGTAAATCTCCTCTGCACCCTTTCCAATGCTTCCACATCCTTCCTATAATGCGGTGACCAGAACTGTACGCAATACTCCCGGTGCGGCCGCACCAGAGTTTTGTACAGCTGCAACATGACTTCATGGCTCTGAAACTCAATCCCTCTACCAATGAAACATCTAACTCAATGCTATTTTCCCATATTATTCCCAAATCCTTTGATATATTGGTAACCAGAAATCAATCATTCTCTGACTTGATTTTTCTTAGTGATTCAGCTTCCATAATCTTCTGAAATAAAGAATTCCAATTCACCACCGTCTCAATGAAGAAGATCCCCACCCCTCCATCTCAGTCAGCAGTGACTTACCTTTTATTTTGATACTGTGTCCGTTAGTTCTAGACCCCATAACTATGGGAACATTCTCTTTGCATCTAGTCTGTCTATCCCTTTTAAGAAATTTTGTAAGTTTCTATGAGATTGCCTCTCATTATTTAAACTCTAGAGAATACAGGTACCTTCTCAATATGTCTTTGTTGGACAGTTCCACAAATAAAGGACTTACCTCTTCACCTGCCATAAACTGTCAGTAGTCCTCATTCTTGTCATGCCATTTTTCCATTGTTGGCTTTTTATTTCTTGATGGTGAGATTATGCTCAGAATTGTTCTCTCAAGTAACTTCTTACTGTCCCTGAAATTCCAGGATGTCTCAAGTTCTGAGACCTTGAGCACAATCAATGTATGTTACAACTCTTCCAAACAGCTGTTTTTGATCAAGTAGATAGAGTGGTAAAAAAGGCATATGGTGTGCTTGCCTTTATTGGTTGGGGCATTGAGTAAAATAGTCGGGATATCATGTTGCAGCTTTATAAAATTTTGACTTAGGCCAGACTTAGAGTAAAGCATTCAATTCTGGTCGCCACATTACAGGAAGGATGTGAAGGTTTTGGAGAGGGTATAGAAGAGGTTTACCAGGAGGCTGCCTGGATTAGAGGGTATGAACTATAAGGAGAGGCTGGACAAGCTAGCGTTGTTTTCTCTGGAGCAGCTGAGGCTTAGGGGAGATCTGATAGAAATTTATAAAATTACAAGATGCATACATAGGGTTGACCTTCAGAATCTTTTTTTCCAGAGTTGAAATGACTCATATTAGAACTCACATTTAAGGTAAGAGGGGGCAAGTTCAAAGGAGATGTGAGGGTCAAGCTTTTCACACAGAGTGATAAGCCTGGAATTCACTGCCATGGGTAGTAGTGGAGATAGATATGATACGGGCGTTTAAGGGGCTTTTAGATAGGCACATGAATAAGCAAGGAATGGAGAGATATGGACCATGAACAGGCAGAAGAGATTAGTTAAAATTTGATGTCATGTTCAGCACAACATCATGGGCCAAATGGTCTGTTCCTGTGCTGTACTGTTCCATGTTCTATGTTAACATTTGTCACTTAAAACTCCCACATCCTGTGCGAACTACACATTCTTCCTCTGCTGCCAATCTTCATTATCAATGGAATTTAAACTGTAGTTAAAGTTATATTTTTACCTACCTATCTTCATTGATCCATTGAAGCTTTTGACCATGTGAACAGATATGGTCTATTTAAATTGCTGGAGAACAATGACTGCCCAATGAAGCTGATCAATGGGATTGTCTCTTTCCATGACAACATGACGAGAAAGGTCCACAATGACAGAGTAACATTGATACCCAGTGAGATCTGCAGTGGCATCAAACAGGGATAAATTTGGTTTGACCATCAGCAAGTCAAATTAATAGCCCAGGATGTTGCAAACCGCTATCGATCTGTGTTGGTAAGGTGATGCTGGAGGTTGTTGATAACTTCACATTTCTCAGCTCCACAATCTCCAGCAATCTGTCACTTGATGCTGAAACCAATACATACATTGTAAAAGCTGCAGGTGTTATATCTGAGCTGAGGAGGAGAGTGTGGAAGAACTGCAATCTGACTGTAACTACCAAATCAAGGAAGTTTGAACAAAATGGTGGGTAGTTTTGTTGATTAAGGATGTCATTCAGACAGCAGAGAGAGATTGCCTGTGTTTGAAAAAGAATAATTTGGGTAGAAATACAAAATCAAAAAACTAAAAGGTCACACGCAGAAGCAGGTCCCCAAACAAGAGTCACACCATTGAACAGTTAAAACTGTAAGAAATGGGTCATGTTAGAAAGTATCACAATATTCATAGGTGACTTTAATCTATATGAAGATTAGGTGAACCAGACTAATAATAGTAGTTGAGAAAAAGAGACCTTAGCATTCATTCAGAATATTAAAACCAAAATATTTCAGATGCTGGAAAGCAAAGAGAAAATTCTGAAGAAACTCAACAGGTCTGGCAGCAACTGTGGACAGACAAACAGAGTTAACATTTTGAGTCTGGTATGACTCTTCCTCAGAATGCTCTTATTCACGTCCAGTGAGTAAAGGCCTAGTCAACTGAATCTCTGCTCATATGACAATGTGCTATCCCAGTCCGTTTTACCTTCACTGTACTTGCTTTATGGCAAGGGCATAACTTTTTATAGCAGATAGAACTTCACACAATATTCCAGGTGTGGCCTCACCAAGGCCCTGGACACCTGCAGGAAGACTGCATTGCTCCTCAAAACCTATTGCAGTGAAGTCCAACACATCAATTGCTTTCCTGCTTGCTCGTGTACAAGGACACCCAGGTCTTCTTGTTCATCAGCAACAACAATAATAATTTATTACCATTTAAGTCATATTCTGCTGTTCCGTTTTTCCCCCTTAAATGAATAAATTCATACCTATTCATGTTGTACTGCACCTGACATATTTTTGACTACTCACTCATCTAAATCACCCTGAAACCTCTTTATGTTCTACTTAACACACTTAACCCAAACCTAGCTTTGTGTCATCAGTAAACATGGAAATACTACATTTGATTTCCTCATCCAAATTGTTGAGATATATCATGAACAGGGGTCCAAGCACCTTCCACTCCGAAAAACCCCATTTATTCCTTCCCTGCGTATTAACCAATACTCAATCCATACCAGTACACTAACCCAATCCTATGTGCTTTAATTTTGCACATTTACCTCACATGCTGGGCTTCCACCAAAGCTTTCGAAAATCCAAATACACAATATCTATTGGTTCCCCCTTGTTTATTCTACTAGTTACATGCTCAAAAGTCTCCAGTATATTTGTCAAGCATGATTTCCCTTTCATATATCCATGTTGACTTTGTCTAATCACACTGATGTTTTCTAAGTGTCCTGCTATTGCAACGTTTGATAAAAGTTTCCAGCAATTTTCCTACTGTTGATGTCAGACTCACCAACCTTTAAATCCCTCTTTTCTTATTTTAAATTGTGAAGTTACATTTGTCATCATTAAATCTGCCAGGATTATTCCAGAATCTACAGAATTTTGGATGATGACAACCAAAACATCCACTATTTCAAAAGTCACCTCTTTGAGCGTTCTCAAGATTTGTCAGCATTCAGTCATAGAATCATAGAATCCCTGCAATGTGGAAGCAGGCCATTTGGTCTATTGTGTCTACACTGACCTCCCAAAGAGCTTCCCACCCAGACCCACACATCCAACCCTTCCCTGTAGCCCTGTATATCCCATGGCTAATCCACCTAGCCTTACATCCCTGGACACTATGGGCAATTTAGCATGTCCAATTCACCTAACCTGCACATCTTTGGACAGAAGGAAAAAACTGGAATACCCGGTGTAAACACACGCAGACACTAGAGAATGTGCAAACTTGACACAGACTGTAGCTGCAATTGAACCCAGGTCCCTGGTGCTGAGGCAGCAGTGCTAACCACTGAACCACATGCTATCTCATCTCTCTCATTTCTCCAGCACTTTTTCTTTATGAATACTAATTTCCTTTAATTCCTCCATCTCACTTGACCCTTGGTTCCCAAGCATTTCTGCAAAGTTATTTGTGATTTCTTCTGTAAAGACAGAACTAAAGTAGTTGTTTAATTGCACTGCCATTTCCTGACTCTCTATTTTCAATTCTCCTATTTCGTAATGTAAAGAACCAATATTTATCTTCACCAATCTTCTTACTTTTACATTTACAGAAGCTGTTACAATCTGCTTTTATGCTCCTTCCAGGTCTCATACCGTAATTTTAATTAATATCTTGGTCCTCTCTTGCTAAACTGCTCCCATCCTCAGGCTTGTTATGTTTTCTAGCAACTTTATATGATTGCTCTTTGGATCTAAGATGATTTTAACTTTTTTTGGTTAGCTATGGTTTATTGTATCCTGTTGCAATTTTGAACAAGAAAGAACACGTATAATTGTTGCAAGGTATGTATTTGTTCCTTAAACATTAGCAATTACCTTTCCATCATCATGACTTTTAATTAAAATTCCTGATCTATCATAGTCTAGTATTTGACATTTCCACCCTGGGAAAAAAGAAGTCTCTGATTATCCACTCTTTATGTCCATGCCTGTCATAATTTTATATACTTCTTTCAGATTGCCCCTTAGTCTTCTAACGTCTAGCAGAAACAATCTAAATTTATACTACCTCTCTCCTAGCTAATACACTTCAATCCAGGCAGCATCCTCGTAAAGCTCTTTTGCACTGGCTTCAAAGTCTCCACATCCTTCCTATAATATGGTGACCAGAAATGCACACAGTACTCCAAATGTGACCTAGCTAAAGTTTTATATAGCTGCAACATGACTTGCCAACTTTTGCACTCAACGCCCTGACCAATTAAGACAAGCATGCTGCAAGCGTTCTTGACCACCTTACCAACTTGCAAGGAGCAACGGACTTGCACCCCAAGATCCCTCTGTGCACTAATACTCCTAAGGGTCCTGCCATTTTCTGTATACTTTGCTCTTACATTTGACCTCCCAAGATGCATCACTTCATACTCATCCATATTAAGCTCCATCTGCCATTTTTCCACCCAACTTTCCAATTTGTTGATATCCTTTGATATCTTTCCTCACTATCTAAAAGTCCACCAGTTTTCATGTTGTCTGCAAACTTACTAATCAGACCACCTACATTTTCATCCAAATCATTTATGTAGAATCATAGAAACCCTACAGTGCGGAAAGATACCATTCTGCCCATCAGGTCTGCACCAACTCTGCAAAGAGCCTTCCACCCAGACTGAGCCCCTATCCTATTCCTGTAACACAGCATTAACCATCGCTAATCCAGCAAGCCTACATATTCCTACAGACAATTTAGCATAGCCAATCCACACAGACACAGTGAGAACATGCAAACTCCACACAGACAGTCACCCAAGGCTGGAGTCGGGTCCCTGGTGTTGTGAGGCAACAGTGCTACCCACTGAGCCATTGTGATGCTCATATAATGTTCCAAACAACTGAGGTGGCTGGAGGAAGCTAGAGAACCGGAGAAATAAGTAATGATATCTGAAAAAGTATCCATATTGCAGAGGAGGTGGTGTTGGATGTCTTAAAATGCATAAAGGGGGATTAATCCCTGGTACCTGTTCAGGTGTATCCCAGAACTTTGTGGGAAACTAAGGGAATGATTGCTGTGCCCCCTTCCTGAGATATTTGTATTGTCAGTAGCTACTGGTGAGGTGCCGGAAAACTGGAGCGTGGCTAATGTGGTGCCATTATTTAAGAAAGGTGATAAATAAACGACAGGGAACTATAGACCGGTGAGCCAGACATCAGCAGTGGGCAAGTTGTTGGAGGTGATTCTGAGGAAATGGATTTAAATGTATTTGGGAAGGCAAGGACTGATTAGGGATAGTCAACATGGCTTTGTGCAAGGGAAATCATGTCTCTCTAACTTGACTGAGTTTTTTGAAGAAGTGGTGAAGAAGATTAATGAAGGTAGAGTAGTGGATATCATCTGTATGGACTTCAGCAAGGCATTCAACAAGGTTCCGTATGGTAGACTGGTTAGCAAGGTTAGACCACATGGAACAAAAACAGAGGTTGCTGGAAAAGCTCCGCAGGTCTGGCAGCATCCATGATAAAAAGTCAGAGTTAATGTTTTGGGTCTGGTGACACTTCCTCAGATCACTCATTCACCGGACCCAAAACGTTAACTCTGATTTCTCTTCACAGATGCTGCCAGACCTGCTAAGCTTGTCTGGCACCTTCTGTTAATGTTTCTGATTTACAGCATCCACAGTCCTTTCGGTATTTGTTTTTAGGTCACATGGAATCCAGGGAGAGGTTGCAATTTGGATACAAAATTATCTTGAAAGTAGGAGACAGAGGGTGGTGATGAACGGTTGCTTTTCAGGCTGGAGGCCTGTGACTAGCGGTGTACCACAAGGATTGGTGCCTGTTCATTTTTATAATTGGTTTAGATGTGAATGGAAGAGGTATGGTTAGTAAGTTTGCAGATGACACCAAAATTGGCAGTGTAGTGAACAGGAAAGAACGTTATTTCAGAGTACAATAGGATCTTGATCAAATGGGCCAATGGGCTGAGGGGTGGCAAATGGAGTTTAATTTAGATAAATGTAAAGTGTTACATTTTGGTAAGGCAAATCAGGGCAGGACTTATACACTTAATGGTAAGGCCCTGAGGAGTGTTGCCAAATGAAGAGGACTTGGAGTACATGTTCATAGTTCCTTGAAAGTGGAGTCCCACGAAGACAGGAGAATCAAGAAGGTGTTTAGTACACTTGCCTTTATTGGTCAGTGCATTGAATGTTGGAGCTGGGATATCATGTTGCGGCTGTGCAGGGCATTGGTTAGGCCACTTTTGGAGTACTGTGTTCAATTCTGGTCTCCCAGCCATAGAAAAGATGTTATCAAACTTGAAAGGGTGCAGAAAAGATTTACAAAGATGTTGCCAGGGTTGGAGGGTTTGAGCTATAAGTAGAGGCTTAATAGGCTGGGGCTATTTTCCCTGGAGCGTCGGAGTCTGAGGGATGACCTTGTTGAGGTTTGTGAAAATTATTGAGGGGCATGGATAGGGTGAATAGCCAATATCTTTTTCCCAGGGGGTGGAGTCCAAAACTAGAGGGCACAGATTTAAGGTGAGAGGGGAAAGATTTAAAAACAACCGAAGGGGCAATGTTTTCACAGAGGGTGGTGCCTGCCTGAAATGAGCAGCCAGAGGTAGTGGTGGAAACTGATACATTTTCGACATTTGAAAGGCATCTAGATGGGTACATGAATAGGAAGAGTTTAGAGGGATATGGGCCAAATGCTGACAAATGGGACCAGATTAATTTATGATATCTGGTTGGCAAGGATGAATTGGACCGAAGGGTCTATTTACCATGGTGTACAATACTATGACACTAAATCCTAGCACTGATCCATGTGGAACACCATCGGGCAGAGACCTCCAGTCAGAAAAACACCCACCCACATCTTCCCTCTTCTATGACCAAACTCATTTTGTATCAAACTTGCCAACTTACCATGGATCTCATGTGACCTAATGTTCTTGACCAGCCTTCCATGGGGGACCCTATCAAATGTTTTAGTAAAGTCCATGTAGAAAAGATCAACTGCCCTACCCTCATCGATCAACTTTGTTACTTCCTCAAAAAACTCAGACAAATTTGTGAAACAAGTCCTCCCTGCATAATGTCATGCTGACTATCCCTAATAATTCCACTTTTCTCCAAATGCAAGTAAATCCTGTCTCTAAGCAGGTAAGCAAGGTAAAGGCAAGTAAGATTCTTTCATCTTTCTTAGCGTGAAGGGTCAGAGATGGCAGTTAAGGCAGTGATGTGCTTCTCCTGCCAGTCTAGTATCCCTGATGACTATGTCTGCAGGGAGTGTGACTGGCTGCAACTTCTCACAGACCGTGTTGTTTGGTTGAAGTGGCAGTTGGACACACGGAGGAGCATACAGGGGGCAGAGAGTGTGATAGACACTTGTTACAGGGAGGTGGTCACCCCACAGGTTCAGTTGGGTAGATAGATGGGTGACCACCAGGAGAGGCAGGCAAGTAGTGCAGGAGTCTCCTGTGGCTATTCCCGTCTTTAATAGGTATACCATTTTGGATACTGTTTTGGGGGGTTGGGCAGCCTCTCAGGGGAGTATAACAGTAGCAGCCAGGCCTGTGGCACCACAACTGGCTCCACTGTAGAGCATGGTCAGGCAAGATCCAAGCGAGTGATAGTAGTAGGGAACTCGCTAGTTAGGGACACAGTCAGGTGTTTCTATGGCCGCGTTTGAAACTCCAGGATGGTGTGGTCCCTCTTTGGTGCCAGGGTCAAGGACATCTTTGAGCGGTTGCACGAAATTCTTTAGGGGGAGTGTGAGCTGCCAGAGGTCGTGGTGCACATTGTTGCCAATGACATAGGTAGAAACAGGGATGAGGCCTTGCAGAGTGAGTACAGGGAGTTAGGAAAGAAGCTGAAGAGCAGGACCTCGAAGGTAGTTACCTTTGGGTTGCTACCAGTGCCACGTGCCAATGAGGCAAGGAATAGAAAGATAGGAGAGATGAATGCATGGCTAAGGATCTGGAGCAGGGGGTAGGGTTTCAGGTTCTTGGATCATTGGGACCTCTTCTGGGGCAGGGGTGACCTGTACAAGAGGGACGGGTTGCACCTCAACTGGAGGGGAACCAATATCCTCACAGGGAGGTTCACTAGTGCTACTCGGGAGGGTTTAAACTAGAGTAACAGGGGCTGGGAACCAGAGCAGCAGGTCAGCAAGTGGAGGGATTGAGGGGATCGTAAATGTTAAGACCAGTAAATCAGGAAGAAAGAACAGGCCGAGACAGGTAAATGAACACGATGGTGCTAATGAGCTGAAGTGTGTTTATTTCAATGCAGAGTATTATAGGTAAGGCAGATGAGCTTAGAACCTGGATCAGTACATGGGAATATGATTTTGTCGCCATCACAGAGACTTGGTTGAGAGAGGGACAGGACTGGCTGCTAGACGTTTCAGGGTTTCATTGTTTTAGACGAGATATACAGGAAAGGAAAAGAGGTTGAAGTAGTTGCGTTACTAATCAGGTAGAATGTTACACCTGCACTTAGAGAAGGACATACTGGGGGGCTCATTCACTGAGGCAATATGGTTCGAGCTGAAAAATAAGATGGGTGCAATCCCTCTTATAGATTATACTACAGGGCCCCCCAACAGCCACTGAGACACTGAGGAACAAATTTGTAGGCAGTTATGGAAAGGTGCAATAAAAACAGAATTATCATAGTGGGTGACTGTAACATCTCCAGCATTGATCGGGACTCCCTTACAGTAAGAGGCTTCGACGGGGTGGAATTTGTTAAGTGCATCCAAGAGGGTTTCTTGAAACAGTGTGTGCGTAGTCCAACTAAAGGAGGGGCCATACTGAACCTAGTATTGGCTAATGAACCTGGCCAGAACTGTTCTGTGGAAGGGTCGCCAGACCTGAAATGTTAACTCTGACTTTTCTTCATGGATGCTGCCAGATGTGCTGAGCTTTACCAGCAACTTCTGTTTTTGTTCCTGGTTGACAGCATCCGCAGTTCTTTCAGTTTTCCTTAAGTTTTAAGATAGCTATGAGCACGGATAGGTCAGCACCTTGCGTGAAGGTATTAAATTGGGGGATGGCAAATTATGTCAGTATTAGTCAGGAGCTAGGGAGTGTTAATTGGGTGGAGCTGTTATCAGGCAAATCCACATTTGACATGTGAGAACTGTTTAAAGACCTATTGAGGAGAGTTCAAGACCGGCATGTTCCAGTAAGGAAGAAGAACAAGGATGGCAAGATAAAAGGCCCTTGGATAACAAGGGAGGTTGTGAATTTAGTCAAAAGGCACAAAGAAGCATATCAAAGGTTTAGGAAGCTAAAATCAGACAAGGCCTGTAAGGAATATGAGGAAAGCAGGAAAGTACTCAGGCAGAGAGTTAGGAGAGCAAAAAGGGGCCATGAAATGACATTGGCAAATAGGGTTAAAGAGAATCCCAAGGCATTCTATGGGTGCATTAAAAACAAATGGATAGTGAGGGAGAAGGTAAGATGACTCAAGGATAAAGGAGGGAATTTGCACTTGGAGGCAGAGGATGTGGGTGAGATCCTAAATGAGTACTTTGCATCCTAGGGCATTTTGAGATCAAGAAAGAAGTTGTGTTGGATCTCTTGAAGAGCATTAAGGTGGATCAGTCCCCATGGCCTGATGGAATCTACACTAGGTTACTAAGCGAGGCAAGAGGGAGATGGCTGGGGCCTTAACCAATATCTTTGTATCCTTGCTCACCACTGGAGGTCCCAGAGGACTCGTGAGAGCTAATGTTGTTCCTCAGTTCACGAAGGGAAATGGGGATAATCCAGGAAACTGTAGACCAGTGAGTCTCACATAGTTGGAACGCTATTGGAGAGAATTGTTAGGGATAAGATTTACACACATTTAGAAAAGCAAAGCTGAATTAGGGACAGTCGGCATGGCTTTGTGCAGGACAGGTCACGCCTTACTAATTTGATTGAATTTTTCAAGGAAGTGACGAAGGTGATCGATGACGGTAGAGCAATGGAAGTTGTTTATATGGATTTTAGTAAGGCTTTCGACAAGGTCCCTCATGGTAGGCTCATCCAGAAGATTCGGATGCATGGGATCCATGGTGACCTGGCCATTTGGATTCAGAATTAGCTTGCTCATACAAGACAGAGGGTTGTGGTGGAAGGGCGTTTTTCAGGCAGGAGGTCCGTTACTAATGGTGTTTTGCAGGGATCCGTACTGGGACCTCAACTGTTTGTGATATATATAAATGACATAAACAAAAATATAGATGGTTGGGTTAATCAGTTTGCATACTTGGAGTTGTGGATAGTGTAGAAGGTTGTCAAAGGATACAGTGGAAATGGCAGATGGTGTTTAATCCAGGTAAATGTGAGGTGCTGCACTTTGAGAGATCAAATGTTAAGGAAAAGTATACAGTTAGTGGCAGGACCTTGAACAGCATTGATGTACAGAAGGATCTTGGGGTTCAAGTCCATAACGCCCAGAAAGTGGCAACGCAAGTAGATAGGGTGGTAAAGAAGGAATGTGACATGCTTGCCTTTATTTTTCAGAGAATTGAATACAAATGTCAGGATGTCATGTTGCAACTGTATAAGACTTTGGTTAGATCACACGAGGAGTATTGTGTTCAATTCTGGTCGCCACATTACAGGAAGGATGTAGAGGCTTTGGAGGGGGCGCAGGAGAGGTTTACCAGGATGCTGCCTGGTTTAGAGGGTATGAGCTATAAGGAGAAGCTAGAAAAAACTCAGGTTGTTTTCTCTTAAGTGGTGGAAGCTGAGAGAAGACTTGGTAGAAGTTTATAAAATTATGAGATGCATAGGTAAGGTTGACAGTCAGAATCTTTTTCCCAGTCTTGAAATATCTAAAAGAGGAGGCATGCATTCAAGTAAGAGGTCAAAAGTTCAAACGAGTTGTGAGGGGCAGATTTTTTGCACAGAGAATGGTAGGAGTATGGAATGCACTGCCCAGGGTGGTGGTTGAGGCAGATAGGATAGGGCATTTAAGGGACTTTCAGATAAGCACATGAATATGCAAAGAATGAAGAGATATGGACCAAGGGCAGGCAGATGGGATTGGTTTAATCTGGCATCATGTTCAACACAACATCGTGGGCCGGAATGGCTTGTTCCCATGCTGTACAGTTTTATGTTCTGTAAGATACTTCTCTGATAATATTCCTGCCAGTGATGTAAGGCTCACTAGTCTTTAATTTCTTATATTATCTCTGTTGTCCTTCTTAAACGAAGGAATAATACTGGCTATTTGCCAGTCTTTTGAGACCTTGCCCATGGCTAAAGACAGAACAAAGATCTCTGTCAAGGTCTTATTAAACTCCTCCTCTGCCTCCTTCAGTATCCTCACATAGATACTTCCAGGCCTGAGGACTAACTTACCTTGATGTTTTTCAAGACATCTAACACCTATTCTTTCTGAATATTGACATGCTCCATCAACATATCACTTCCTAATCTAATCAACATCCATGTCCTTCTCTCTGGTGAATACCGATGTGGAATATTGGTTAAGAACCTCACGCAGCTCCTCTGAATCCACACATAACTCCCTCCTTTGTCCTTGAGATGACCTACACTTTCCCTTGCTACGCTAGGATAGCTTGTTCCTGAGTTAGTTTCTCAATGTACTGATCTAAAAAGAACATGTTGCATACTCTCCAAGAACTGACCTGCTGCAATCTTATTGCTAATGTGTTTTGTCCAGTCTATATGTAGGTTAAAGTTATCTCGGATTACTGTAGCACCTTCATGATATGCATCTTTAATTTCTTGTTTAGTGCCATCCTGTATCTCACCATGACTGTTCAGTGGCCTATAAACAATTGCCATTAATTTTTAGCACCTCTTGTTGCTTCTTGGCTCCAGACTGATTTTACAATTAGATTGTCTGAGCCAATACACTTTCACGCTGTTGCACTAATTTCATCCTTTACTAACAATGCCATTTTACCTCCTTAAACTTTCTGCTTGCCTTCCTACATATTGAACACCCTTAGACATCCAGTTTCCAGCCTTGGCAACCCTCTGCCATCACAATCATATTGTGCCAGTTTACAGTTACGTGTGCAGTTAATTTGGCTATCTTACTAACAATACTATGCATTCAAATACAGTACCTTTAGAATTCTGTCTTTTTACAGTTTTACACTTTGTTTTGTACCGTGGCCCTATTTTCTGCTGGCTCTTGTTCCATCTGCCTTTTATGTTTGCTTTCTACTTTTCTATCCATCTTTGTTTCTCTCTGTTATGTCTCCCCGCTCAGGTTCCCATCACCCTACCACTCTAGTTTAAACCCTCCAAAGTATTTGCGAAAGCCTCTATAAGGATGTTGGCCCAGTCCTGCTGCAGCACAATCCATCCAGTTTACATACATCTGATCTTTACCAGAATTAGTCTCAAGCCTGAGGAATTTCATTCCCTCCCTGATTCTGAACTTGAATATAGGCAGGATGTGGAGATGCCAGTGTTGCAGTGGGGTGGACAAAGTCAGAAGTCACATGACACCAAGTTATAGTCCAACAAGTTTATTCAAAATCATAAGCTTTTACAGCACTATTCCTTCATCAGGTGATCTGAAAAAGAAAAAATCTTGCGATCTTCTCAGAGATCCTCTCCAATTTTCAACTGGCAGTTTGTGGTGTTGACGGTAGCCATGATGTGGAGGTACCGGTATTGGATGAGGGTGGACAAAGTCAGAAGTGACACAACACCAAGTTCCAAAGGTTTTGGAGTAATCTGTAGCTCGGGTTGTGGATGTTGTGGTTGGTTGGCTCGCCGAGCTGGTTCGTTGTTCCACAGATGTTTTGTTACCATGCTGGGTAACATCCTCAGTGCAGCCTCTGATGAAGCATCGGTGTGTTTTCCCGCCTGAATTTTTAAACTCTGGAGTCCGTTGAGCTGGATTGCCTCACTTCCGATTTTCCTTCATAGTGGAGTGTATATGGGGTCGAGTTCTATGTGTTTATTGATGGCTTTCTTTGTGGAGTACCAGGCTTCGAGGAATTCCTGTGCCAGGATTTTGGTGTTGTCCCAGTCGAACTGGTAGTTCTCCTTATCCATGTGGATAGAGATGAGTGAGTATTGGTCGTGTCTTTTTGTAGCCCGTTGGTGGTCGTGTAAGTTATTGTCCAACAGGTTTATTTGAAATCACAAGCTTTCAGAGCTGATGAAGCAGCAGCACTCCAAAAGCTTGTGATTTCAAATAAAATTGTTGTAGTATAATCTGGTGTTGTGTGATTTCTTACTGTAAATAAATGCATAAATTAAATCTCGGCTGGTGTTTGTATTCAGTTCTGTGTGCCACACTTTAGAAAGGAAGTGAATACATAGGGAAGAGTGCAGAAGAGATTTCAAAAAAATAGCTCCAGGGATGGTTAACTTCAGTTTATGACAACAGATTGGAGAGGTTGTGACTGTTTTCCCTGGAGAGAAAACTAAGCCGACAACTGTCATTCAAAAGAACATGGGCAGTAGATACACGGCAACACCACAAGCCAATCACCAACTGGCCATCGAACTGCATCACTGTTCCTGGGTCAAAATCCTGGAAATCCCTTCCTAACAATGACACAAGGACTGGAGTGGTTCAAGAAGGCAGTTCACCACCACCTTCTTTAGGAAGTAACAAGTGCTGGTCCAGACAACAGCAAGCACATCCCATTAATGAAAAAATATGAAGACTTGAAGGTTCTCGACAGAGTAAACAGGCAGAAATTGTTGCTGCTTAAAAAAGGATCAAGATTGGATTTGATTTATTTTGTCACATGTACCAAAATACAGTGAAAAGTATTGTTTTGCGTGCTATCCAGTCAAATCATACCATTCATAAGTACATCAGAATACAGTTACAGAGAAAATGAAGCGAAAGATCAACTCTAATAAACAAGATGAGAGGGTATAGGTTTAAAGTGAGAGGGGAAAGATTTAAAGAGGATCTAAGGGGCAACCTTTTCACACAGAGGGTCATGCTTGTATGGAATGAGCTGTCAGAGGAAGTGGTGGAAGCTAGTGCAATGACAACATTTGAAAGGCATCTAGATGGGTGTATGAATAGGAAGGGTTTAGAGGGATATGAGCCAAATGCTGGCAAATGGGACTAGATTAATATAGAATATCTGGTCTGCATAGATGAGTTAGACTGAAAGGTCTTTTCCATGCTATACATCTCTATGACTCTAAGTCTGTTCATAAGTCAAATAACAGCAAGGAAGAAACTGTTCTTGAATCATTTGGTATGTGTTTTCAAAGTTTTGTATCTTCTGCCCAATGGAAGAGGATGGAAGAGAATATAACTGGGTTCTGAGGGAGGATCACTGAACCCGAAATGTTAATTCTATTTTTTCCTTCACAGATGTTGCCAGACCTGCTGAGCTTTTCCAGCAACTTTGTTTTTGTTCCTGATTCAGAGCATCCACAGTTCATTTGGTATTTTATATAACTGGGGTTTTTGATTATGTTGGCTGCTTTCCTGAGGTGGCAGGAAGTGTAGACAGATTCAATGGAAGGAAGGCTGGTTTTCATAGATGACAATTTTTCACTACTTTTTGTGCAAAACGAGCACAGAATGCATTGAGCTCATCAGGGAGACAAGCATTGTTGTTACCGATTGTATTCAGCTTCATTTTGTAGCCTATTATATCATGTAAACCTTGCCACAGTAGACGTGTGTTTGTGTGGTTAGTCTGGGATTCTAGTTTAGGAGATAGCAAGAACTGAAGATGCTGGAGTCAGAGTCAATACAGTGTGGAACTGGAGGAACACAGCAGGTCAGGCAGCATCAGGGAGCAGGAAAGTCAACGTTTCAGGTTGGGACCCTTCATCAGGGCGGGGGAGGGGGAAGGGAGGTGGGAAATAGGGGGGGGGGGGGGGCTGGAGGAAGGTGGTCGGGATGGTAATAGGTGGATGCAGGGTAGTGGGGATTGGTCAGTGGGAAGGGTGGGGTGGATAGGTAGGAAAAAAGATAGTTAGAACTGCCGATTCTGGAGTCAGAGATAACACGGCGTGGAGCTGGAGGAGCACAGCAGGCCAGGCAGCATCAGAGGAGTAGGAAAGTTGACGTTTCAGGTCGGGACCCTTCTTCAGAAAAAGAAGAAAGGTCCTGACCGGAAATATCAACTTTCCTATTCCTCTGATGCTGCCTGGCCTGCTGTGTTCCTCCAGGTCCACACTGTGTTATACGTGGGAAAGAAGATGGACAGGTTGTGTCAGGTTGAGGAGAAGGAGAGTTGGACATGGGATGAGGCTGGGGGTGGGGAGATTTTAAAACTGGTGAAATCTATGTTGAGGCCTTTAGACTATAGGCTCCCAAGGCGGAATATGAGGTGTTGTTCCTCCAGTTTGTGTGTGGTGTCATTGTGACACTGGAAGAGGCCCAGGTTGGAGTAACGGGTTTGTTTTAGTATGTGGTCAAACAGCTTCAGGGCGGAAGAGTCACCCGTGGGTTGCAATGGGAGAGAGATCCACTGAGATCATTTTGGAGTGAGGAGGACAATTTCCTCGGGGTGGGCATCCTTGGAAAAGGCTTCACAATTGGGTTTTCAATCACCCGGAGATAGTGAGAACTGCATATGCTGGAGTCACAGTCAATACAGTGTGGAGTTGGAGCCTGGTATTGTCTCTTGGCATCCCTGATAGTTTGTGAAAATTGTACCTAGATTTCCTGTATAAGTCAGGGTCACCCAACTTGATTGCCTCAGACCTGGACTACAGTAGTGAAGTGATTTGCAAACACAGCAAATGTGAGGCGCAAAGAAATAATGAGAGGAATAATGAGAGTCTGGAATGAGGGAGAGAGTTCTGAGGTAGGGTCACTGGACCCGACGTAACTCCGATTTCTTTCCGCAGATGCTGCCACACTTGCTGAGCTTTTGCAACAATTTCTGTTTTTGTGCCTGGAATGCACTGTTTGGAAATGGGGAGGAGCTAGATTCAATTGAGACAGTCCAGAGGGCGTCAGACGATTATTTAAATAGTAACGATATGCAGGCTTACGTTGAAAAAAGCAGCAAAATGGCGCAGTGATAATGCAGGCACAATGGGCCGAATGGTTTCCTTCTGCACTATAAACATTTGTAATACACTGGCAGTTCTTTGCAAATTTCCAGTTACTGGTCACAGCAGCGAAGGAAACAAACGCAATATTAAATCTTATGGTCTACAAGGTGAGCGTCACCCTGGAATCTGACCTGTGGAATATTACCATCAGCTGAGATCAAATCAGTACTATACATACTCCATTCATATTCCTCACAACTTTCAGCTAATTAATTGCTGGCTGAGAGGAGGTGACTTCCGGCAGGGTTCGGTGATTCCCGACAAGGTTCGACAATATCCGGCATGACTCGGTGATTTCCGACCGGCGTGTCGTCGTGCTGCCGGCCGTTAGGATCCGGTGGCTGTGACTGTTGAAATTTGAATCCTGGGCCGAGCTGTGGGTGATGAGAAGCCGCGCTACTTGGTACAGACTGATTCTCACATCATGACAGTGCTGCAGGAACCCGTTCAGGTAAAACGGCCCTGGGGGTTCCAGGCCCGCTGTCACTTACAAGCCCAATCCGTGTATGAGTGAAGAGCGGGCCGCCCGCTCCTACCTTCCAGGCCCGGCCCGGCCCGGTCAGATCAGATCAGAGGAGCGGGCCTGTGTATCTTGACGGGGTGCTAGGGGACTGAGTGTCATTGAGTTTTTAAACTCGCTCTGAAGTCTGTATTAGAGCAGTGGTACTAGGATTGGATAAGGTTTTTGTTTTCCAAACAGCGGTACTGTTTGGTGAATTTATGTTAATCCATCATTCTGTCAGGCCTAGTTTACTCCTTGCTTTTTAATGAAAACGGTTTTGAGGCAAACATGTTTTGTCAACAGGACGATCACATCTATTCAGTATGAAGATCGCTATCCTTTTTCTTCCCCCCAGAACTTTAAGGCAATCCTGCAGGTTTCGAGAGAAACAGAAAATACTTAGTTTTTGGTGATGGTCCTGTTGGAATTTAACTGCTTTCTTCCTGTTTAGTAGGTGTTGAGAGTGTAATGGTGGGTGTTGGAATGTCCACTTCTGAACAGCAAAGTTTCATGAGGTAGGATTGAGATAATTGGCTCGAAACATTGTGTATATGGGGGAAGAAAATTTTCAGCTATGTAGAATGGAGTACGAATAATTACAAATTTTGCAGGTAGTGGAGACATACGAGGAAGCAGCAGGAGAGATCATTCAGCTCCTTGAACCTCTTTTGTCATTCAATAAGATCATGGATGTTCTGTTTGTAACCTACTTTTTTGATAACTTTTCACCCCATTGCTTAACAAGTAGTTTTCTGCCTTGACTTTAAAGCATTTGAAGAATCTGCTCGATGTTCTTGAATTCCAAAGATGCATGACCTTTAGAAAACCGTTCTAAATGGACAACACCTGACTCTTGCATGATTTGTGGTGATTAGTTTGAGTGTCATGATGAGAATTGTGAAGTTGGTTGATCGAGTCTGGAATTACTGTGAGCTGACTATGATTTTGCCAAGTCGCAGTTTTTTCTTAGTGCAATCGGAAGAAAATCAACTTGTGCTTGTTCAATGAATATAAACTCTGAATGCTATAGAAAATATACATGTCAGTTTTTGGAGGAAAAGGGTTCTTCAGACCAAAGGGATGAGAAAGAAAGAAGAGGGCAAGAAGTAGTGATAGAATGGAAGTTGAGGCCCAAATCTGTAACTTTGATTTGAGTGAATGTTGATTTGATTGAATCTTAAGTATTTTAGTTTCCAACTGACATTGCTTAAAGTAGATGATCTGGTCATTCATCTAATTGTTGCTTGTGGCAACTTGCTGCGTGAAGACTGGTGACTGCTTTTCCTACAGGTTTACTTTTCAAAATATTATTCAACTGGCCACAGAATTGCAGAAAATGCAATGTCATTGCAAGTGTGTACTTTATGTCTCCTTTGACCTAGCCTACAAGCAGCCTTGTATGTTTTTGAATGTGTGTGTTGTAACTGCTTTGCTGATCTTGAGGAGCATCCAGCAGCCTTGGGCCAATGACAATGAGGTGCTGATTGATTCTTTATATGTCAGCACAGAAACTAGTCAGAATAAGTTCCATTTCAAACAAAAGTATTACTCAAATTGTAGAAAGCTAATAATGATTGAGCTTAGAGATTTAGGGCTCCATATGCAGAAACAATTAAAAACCAATGGACAGGTGTAAAAATAACTTTAAAAGATTGGAACAATCAATAGTCTGTATAAGACTGAAATAAAAAGGGCTGGAAGTTATGTTACAGTTGTATCAAGTTCTGATTAGGCCACATCCGCAGAACTTCGATCCATTCAGGACCTGGTACTTCAAAGATGTTCAGTTGGGTGGGATTGCAGTCACCAGTGCCATTCTTGCCTACTAACCTTGGATTGGGAACAACACCTTTCAGGTAAATCTACAACGAAGTAATGGGAGGGTGACATTCAGAAAGGAGGTGGGGAGAATACTTGGAGGGGCTGAGGTATGAATCCTGGTAAAGTGCAACTTACCTTTGTTGCTGCTGAGTGCCATCGAGGAGCGGACTGGAGGCTGGAGCAAAACAGGACAATTGCTGGACTTGGGCCCAACGCCATGTGCTGAGCTGCTGAAATTGGACTGTAATTTAAAACCTTACCACTGTGTGGTAACTACCTTTGTAGGTAATGCTTATGCATTCCTTTAATCCTTTTTCTATAAAAACACTATTTAGTTTACTCTAAGATGTGTACTTCTGTACTGTAGCACAAGTGACAATAAAGGATATTCTATATTCTACAGGCCCAACACTTACCCTTGAGGGGTAAGGGGCAATAAGTTTTGAGAATCCTGGATGTCGAGGGCAAATCAGGACTGGATAAGGAAGAAGAGTAGGACAGGTCCAAAGGGAGCAATTCAGTTGTGGCACTTGACGAGTACAGGAAGTGCAGGTGGGAACTTTAAAGCAATTAGAAGAGCAAAAGGGGGGCATGAAAAATAATTTGCAAACAGAATTAGGGAGAATCCTAAGACATTTTATAAATACATTAAAGGGAAGAGGTTAACCCGGGGAAGAATAGGGCCCATTAGGGACCAAGGGGGCAACCTGTGTGTGAAGCTGCAGGATATTGCAAGGATGTTGAATGAATGTCTCTTCAGTCTTCACTCTGGATGAGGAGAATGTTGGCATGGAATTCAGGAAAAGGTACTGTGTGAGGAACTTGCACAATGTAACATAGGAAATGATTAGGTATTGGAGGCTCTGTCAGACTTAAAAACAGACAAATCCCTGGCCTGGATGAATTCCATCCTAGGCTGCTGTGGGAAATTGCAGGGGCACTGGCATAAATTTTTAATTCCTCTCTGGCTTGGGGGTGGGGGGTGTGGGAAGAGTGCAAGAGGACTGGAGGATGACAAATATAATAGCACTTCTTAACTAGAGGTGAACTGGGAAATTACAGACTGGTGAGTCCCACATCAGTGGTAGGCAAGTTATTGGGGAAAAATCTGCAAGAGTGAATTAATATCCATTTGGAAAGGGATGGGTTAATTAGGGATAGTCAGCATGTCTTTGTCAAAGGAAGGCCCTGCTTAACAAATTCAGAATTTTTTGAAAATGTGATCAAGTGTATAGGAAGTTCAGTTGATTTTTTTTGGATTTTAGCAAAGCTTTGGACACAGTCCCACATGGGGGACTGATTGAGAAGGTTGAAGCACATGGAATTGAGGGAAACTCGGTGGGATGGATCAGAAATTGGCTTAGTAATAAGACAAAAAGGGTAGTGATAAAAGGCTGTTTGAGTGACTACAGCGTGGTATCCAGTGGTGTGCCACAAGGATCAGTACTGCAGTTCTTTTTGTTTGTTATACATGTAAATGATACAGAAGAAAATGTAGGGGGAATGTTAAGCACATTTGCAGATGACACCAAGATTGGTTACAGGAATATGTAGATGGGTTGGTCAGATGGGCAGACCAGTGACAGATGGTATTTAACCCTGATAAGTGCAAAGTAATGCACTTAGGAAGAAGAAACAAGATGAGCAAGTATTTAATGAATGACAGGACACTGGGTCGCTTAGAGGAGCAGAAAGATCTTGGGGTAATTATTCACAGATCCCTAAAGTTGGCAGAACATGTTAATAGGCTAGTTAAGGCATATGGGGCAGTTGTTTCCGTCAGTTGTGGCCAAGAGTTTAAGAGCAAGGAGGTAATGTTGGAATTGTACAGAGCATTCGTTAGGCTACAACTGGGGTAGTTCTGGTTACCTCGCTATGGGAAGGATGTGATAACACTAGACGGGGGACAGGGGAGGTTCACCAGGATGTTGCCTGGGATGGAGAAGTTGAGCTACAAGGAGAGACTAGATAGGCATGGATTGTTTTCTTTAGAGTAGAGAAGACTGCGGGGGGACATAATTGAGATGTATGAGATTATGAGGGGTATGAACAGGGAGAACAGAGAGCAGCTGTTCCTCTTGGTAGAGTGGTCAATCATGAGAGGACATACCTTTCAGGCAGGAGATTCAGGGCGGATTTGGGGAAAATACTTCTTACTTAGTGGATGGTGGGAATCTGGAATGTGGGGCCTGGGAAGGTAGTGGAAGCCAAAAATCGTGCAACCATTTTTTTAATTTAAAAAAAAAAAAAAAAATTTGGATGAGCATTTCAAATATCATAACATATGGGACAGGTGCAGGTAATTGGGATTAGTGCACTTTTAGTGGTAGTTGTCAGTGCAGACTTGATGGGCTGAAGGGCCTTTTCTGCGCTGTGTGAATCTATGAAAAAAGCCTTAATCTAACCTACTTAACTACTCGCAAAGAATCATTTTTCAATATCATCTGTTCCGTCACTTATGTCTAGTGTCTGCATTGCAGAATTCATGGCCTCCCCTATTTCTCATGCTGCTCCTCGTGACATCATCTGAAGGCACAGTGCTCAATTTGACTAGTGAATGAATCAAGGATGGTGGGGACAAGGCAGGAAAGTGGAGCTGAGTATTATCAGATCAGCCATGATCTCATTGAATGGTAGAGCAGACTCAATAGGCCATTGACACTACTACTGCTGCTACATCTTATGGTCTAACTCCGTAGGAATGGGGGCACAAAGTTAGCGAGTTCTGAAAGCTGGAGAGTGTAGAGGTTAAAACTATATCGAACTTGGGATTTGGCAGTGTTAAAATATGTATAGTACAAAGAGTAGAGCAAATAAAGCCAGTGAGCTGATAGACATGTAAAAGCATAATATCATTGCCATGATGGAAACTTGGCTTGAAGAGGGGAGGGGATGATGGATGTGTGGAATTTGCTGCTTTGGTGGAAACAAATCATCAAATCCTCATTTACATGGAACTTGGATATGCATTGGAAGCACGATAACATGCAAGGCTACAGACGAAGTTCTGGACAGTGCGATTAAAATTGACTAGTTTATTCAGTTGATGTAGGCATGATGAATTGGATGACCTTCTTCTGTGCTGGAACCCTTTAATGGCTCTTTATAACAAACTTCTAACACAGGTGAAACTTGAAGCTCGACCTCCTGGCTAAGATGTTATGCAACAAGACCTCTTGCGTGCAGAGCATGCGTATAAACACTTGAGGCATGGTAATTAGTTAATGGGCTGGAGGCACAGATAGCCACATAGGCATCTTGTGATTATTTGGGAATAATATAGATCTGGTTCTCTTTGAGCAAGACTGCCAAATGTTATTGGACAGAAGGTCTTGAGAGAAGGTGTGGAAAGGAGCAACAGTGCCAGGGTTAATAAAGAAGAATTGTTCTTTCTGTTCTGTAACACTGCAAGTCAGCAATTGGAGAAGGAGAGAGAAGAGAGGGAGGGGGTGGGGGGGGGGCAGTCCTCCAGAAGCCAAAGATAGCATTTAATTAGTTGAAGTTCAAAATGAAATGTACCATTTATGTGTAGGGTGCATGGGCTACTAATTAGTGGTGCAAAAACATGAAGAGAATGAAATAAACTCCACAGAGGCTGGTACCCTGTTGCTAGGCCACTCTTGCTTTATACGTGGAGAGCCCTTGACACTAATCCAGCTTCCTCAGAGCCAGCTGACACTCCTGTTTATATCTGTCAGCTAGGGCTCCCTGGTTGAGGCTGTTAATCTGGCCCAACCAGGGAACTGATTCGCAGATCCACCTGGCTGACCTGGTTACAATCACTACATTCCTCTCCCTCTAAGTCTGCAAATGTAAGCCACTTCTTTCTCTTGTAGCCTCTGTTGGGGCATCTTAGCACTGGGCCAGGTGTGTAATGCACAGTAGCTCACCTCTTGCACCAGGAGCAACTCATAAGAAATCCAACCTTCTCTCCAGGAGGCAAAGATGTCGTATCCATCTCAGATTCCAAGATATCATCAACACTTGACGACAGAGAAAAGCTATGAGTTCCGGAATAGTCAAAAGGTCGAGGAACCAGGGATGTTTTGCTCCCGCACTGTTTTCATGTTTGCAGATTTCATATGGTCCACCTGCTTGTTTAGGACCACTGTACCTACTGAACTATACATCGTTGGACCTGACCTTGCATTGACCATGCCCCCTTACCCATGCAGGGCCATTCCTGTGGTTCCTACACCAAAACTTTGTCCCTTGAAGTAAACCGTCCGTCTCGTCTGACGGAGTCTTGGAGTCCGTGAAAGGACCTGCATAGTCAACGTGTAACCGAGTCCAGGGATTACCTGGCCATTCTGTGAATGTGGGGGAGCTGCTGGTGGTAGTTTTGAGGCACTGCCCTACCAATGCAGCTATGTCTGTATCCAGTCCAGGCTATCAGATGTAACTTTTCATTAACATCTTCATTTTGGAAACCCCTGGGTGACCTGGTGGAGTTCAGCCAGCATCTGGCGGTGACCTTTGCTCAGGACAATCCCTTTTGCCCCCCCATGATAATACGTTGTCCTGTACTGTGATCTGGTTTCTCCGGATCCCAGATGTTCCTGGTTGTGATGGCTCCTTGGGTTCCCCCATCACCACCAAGTGTTTTGCCAGGACTTTGTATCCAAAGTCTAAGATTGTCAGCTGTGACTAGAAGTGTGTCTAGAAGATTTAAAACTATTACGTATTCTTCTAGTGACAGTACCACCAGTGGTGTACCTGCTAGCAGGAGAAGTTCATGCATCCACATTTGCTACTTGGCTTTCCATACAGTGTTCCAACTTGTAATTATACGCGCTTAGTATTAGAGTCCACTGCTGAATTCAGCCTGAAGCTGTGGTCCACTGCCTTGTCATCCTTTAATGACAAGGAGAAACTTGAGCTCCAATACTGATGTAGGAGCCGGGGCACCTTTGATCACCTTTACTTTATCTTCCAACAGCTGTAACCTGATCTTGTCAACTCTCTACCCCAAGTAGGTCACTTGTGGTGCCTGGAACACACATTTTTCCCTTCATCTAAGGTGTATACCGCCAGGGAGAAACATCGGAGTGCTCCTTATTTGTCTTCCCTGTTAACGTCATCTAGATAAATGGCAATCTGGAATAGACCTTGTAAAATGTTCTCCGTTGTCCACTGAAAAATTGCACAGGCTGATGATACCCCAAATGACAGTCTAATTTGTACAAATGCTGAAGAGTATTAATCCATAGCTTCTGGGAATTCGCATCTAACTGCAGTTGCAAGAATGCATGGCACATGTCCAGCTTTATGAAGGACAGCACCCCCTCAACACCCCCAACCCCGCCCCCCACCAAAAAAGACACTAGCTTTGTATGAATCTCAACGCGAGGGATTGGGTATTTATCCAGCTGCAAAAAGTAATTTACTGTGTGTTTAAAATCCCCACAAAGGCGATCTGATCCGTCAGACTTGACAGTCAATACAACTGATGTTGCCCTTTCCAATACTGAACTAGCTTGATGATTCCTTCACTTCTGAAATGGCAATAGGTGGTCCTTGCAGTATTGTGGAAGTACTTTCTGGTCAACATGCAAGGTAGCCTTGCCTCCTTTGATAGTTCCTAGACCTTCCTGAAAACCTACTGGGTATTTAATTAAGACTTTGCCTAGGCAGCCATTTTCTAATCGAGAAATGCTAAGACAATTGAGGTGAATCTTTCTTGACCAATTTCGCCCCATCAAGCTTTGGACCAAGCCTTTTTCTATAATCAGTGGTAACTGGACCAGCTGCTTCTCATAAGAGGCTGGAACCGAAGTTGTACCTTTAACGTGTAAAGGTTCCCTGGTCTGGGTTCTCAGTCTAGCCGAGGGCTTATGCAAATTTAAGGGTTGGAGTTCAATGCAAAGAGAGGTTCTGTGATCACTAAAATGGCTGCATCGGTATCGACCCCCATTCGCACTGGGTGACCATTTAACCAGTTGTTTGTTTTGATTAGTTCTGATTTGGATGTTACTAAGCAATTTAACTGTTCCAAAGCAGTGTGTACTCCTGGATACTGGCCTATGAGTTCTCTTACGCAATGTGGGTGTAGTGGGACTCTTCTTATTCGCTGTCTTGAGTATGCATAACGGCAGCAACCACAATGGCTTGCTGGTCCAGATCTTGAAGAAATTTTAAACGTTTGGCTGAGGCTTGGCTTTATTTTCAAGTTTTATTGTGGTATGACCTAGAGTCCCTCCATTCAGGATATGTGATGAGTGATGCTATGCAATTGCCTTCACTGAACTGGTGTTCCCAAAGCTTAGTCAGACTGGCGAGGGTGCCCACTTCCGTAGGGATACCGTGAAACTTATGTGCTCCACTTCATGCATTTTCCAATGATAAAGCTGCTTTAGGAATCCAGTCGGGCTTCATCTAGTCGACATGGTTGCATCATTAATCCCACGTACGAAACAGGGCCTCAGCATCTCATTAACTGTTAAACTGAAGTCACATGCTTCTGCCAGTCTTATTGACCTTGCCAAAAATCCTGATGTGGATTCGCCTGGTTCTTGCATTGCTGAGTGAAATTGATAGGGTGTCACAGTTAGGAGGGTTGAGGTTGTAATGTTCGTTCCTACATCCGACAAGTTTTGAAACATTCCGAGTATTTGGTGCCTCTAAACAAAAAATGCTGTGGTCCACAAGCTGTCGGGAGAATTTCTCGTCACTCTTCATTTGCCCATGGTGGTGGGAGAAACGTGCTCTTTCTATATGCTGGGCCCAATCTTCAGGCTCAAACGAGTCAAGCTTACCAAATAATGGCATGATGCCAGAAATGCCTGCTCCAACTCCAAGTTCTGACTGAGCAGAACCTCTGACTCTCCTGTTTATATCTGTCAGCCAGGTCTCCCTGATTGTACCAGTTTGACAGCCACAATCGGAATTCATCCCGAGGCCCACCTGGATGACCTTGTTTCAATCATTTCAGAGAATAATATATAATAGGTGGTTGAAAATATAGCGAAATTTGGTAGTTATCATAGGGAACTAACGTTTCTAACATAAATTGGGATTGTAGTTGTGTGAAGGGCAGAGTGGGCACAGCTTTGGGAGTGCATTGAAGAGTGATGCAACGAGGAATGAACTATTATTGGATCTGATTTTGGTGAATGATTTGGGCAGAGATGAAGTTCCAGGAGGATAAAGCATTTTGGAAATGATTGTCAGGGACAAGATTAAATGACACTTGCACAGCATTGAGTTGATTGAGAAAAGAAGTGTTCAAGGCAAATCCTGTTTAATGAACTTTGTGTCTTTTGAGGTGAGGGAGAGAGCTATTGAGGGTAATCTGTTTATGGCAGTGTCCACAGAATTTCAAACAATGGAAAAATCTTTCTCTGCGTCGAGTAGTGGGCATCTGAATAACACTGCTTGAGTGTGCAGTGTTTCAATCGCGGCTTTCAAAAGGGTCAAAACAGAAAAGCACGCAAAGCTACGAGGAAAAGCTGGGCTTGGCTGAAATATTGTATGTTCAAATCGCATCCAAAATCTTGGCAGATGCTTCACTGCAGTACTGGTTGCTGCATTTGTTGGAAGTGCCTTTTTTCAGATGAATCTGTATGTCTGTTCAGGTAAGTAAATAAATAAAACTCGAGATCGCATAGAAAGAAAATGGAGATTTTCCCTGGTATTCACAATCTGCAACCTGAATTGATCATCCATTTTCTGCTGCTTCTGGGATTGAGCTGTGTGCAAGGTTACAGATGTCATATTTGCCTACATAACAGGTGTCCACCTTTTAAAATTAACTTGTTTGTGAAGTTGTTTCCTCATTAATTGGATCTTTGCATTACTAGAAAACCCAGCTCCTATTGTCCATCCCTTTGCTCTGTAAAATTACGGTGAACTCCTTTCTTGAAGTGCTGTAGATTGTAGGTTTAACATAGGATTTTGACTCAGTGATGGAGGAGGAATGTTGATTGTTCCAAATTGGAATGGTGTGCAACTTGGAGAGGAACTTGCAGGTGGTGTTGTCCTGAAACATCTCTAGTCCTTGCCCTTTTTAGATGGTAGAGGTTGTTGGTTTGGAAGGAGACTGTGTAAGAAGTCTTGATGAATTTCTGCAGTGCATGTTGTGGATAGTACACACTGCTATGGAGTGTCGGGGAAGGGAATGAATGTTTGTGGATGCAACACCAATCATGTGGACTGCTTTATCCTGGATGGCGTTGAGCTTCTTGCATCTTGTTGGAGCTGCATCTCTCCAGGCACGTGGCTAGCATTTTATCAAACTCTGGTTCTGTCCCTTTTGTAGGTGGTGGATAGCCTCTGGGAAGTCAGGAGATGAGTTACTCAAAGCAGGGTTTCTAGCCTTTGACAACAAGGTGCAGGGCTGGATGAACACAGCAGGCCAAGCAGCATCATAGGAGCAGAGAGGCTGACGTTTCGGGCTTGTGTATTTGGTCTGGATCAGTATCTGGTCAGTGGTAATCCCAAGGTGTGGGCAGTGGGAGATTCAGTAAGATTATGCCACTGAATGTCAGAAGAAGATGGTTAGATTATCTCTGGTTTGAAAACATGTTATTTTGGCACTTGAACAGCACAAATGTTATTTGACACTTATCATCCCAACCTGAGATGTTGCGATGGAATTACTCAAGATTTGGGTGTCTGGTATGACAGAGCAGAGGATGTCAAGGGACTAGACAAAGCTTACCTGGATGATAAATATACAAGTGAACATGCATCAGAGTAAAACCCTCTGTACTGCTTGAGCAGGACTGTAATATCAAATTCCTTTGCATCTGTGTTGCAGTACACTGCAATTCTCCTCAACACCTCAACATTGTCTTTAATATTTTGGGAATAGAAACGTGCATGACCCAGTATTTAGATAAATAAAGCATTATTTTTATTCTTGCTTTACAATGTTTTATCACTGTTTTGGTCCACATTTCTATCTACAGTTTGCATGCTGCAGTTAGGCATTTGAATTTCATCAATCCAGAAAATCAGAGTAAGAAATAACTTGATCTTTGTGTTTTGGACTAGTGAGGTGCTTGCACTGAAGCTAGTAGCCTTGAAAATGCCAGGTCACTATACTGCCAAATTAGTGTGTGGTCCCCAATCTTAACCTTGGTGGAGTTTCTTTCAAATCTGTCCTAGCATTTCAGTTGGACTATTGTTGATTTGGACCTCAGTATCTACATTCTGTATTGATAAGGAATTGATTACCCTTGTTAGATCACTTCCCAAGATAAACTAACTTAAGCCCAGCATCACCTTGATGAAACTGTGCTTTTTTTCTCCTTGTGGCCGTTTTATCTTGCAGTGGATTTGTCCCCAGAACTGATTGTAATAATACAGATTGCAAGAGTTAGAATTGAAACTTCACTTCCTCACTTTCCTATTTCATTGCCCTTCAGATGAAGGTCAACTTGTCTTTGCTTTTGATAACATTTTGTACGTGCACACCTTCTCCTTTTTCCAGCCTTTTCCCTTACCTGAGGCATGGAGATCCTCTGGTCAAACCATGACCAATTGTCTCTGTTTTGCATTCCTTTTCTTTCTCGCTCTCATTTTTAATAGGGGAGCAGCCTTAAGATCTGGTAAGACTGGTGACTTTACCTTTTCTTTGCATGCACTTGGGATTTAAACATCCAAGAAGGGCTTCTCATGATTTGGTATTAACAATGTAATCCAGTTTGTATTTATTTATTCAAGGTAGTTGAGCTTTCACTTTCCCCACATGAAACCCTTCTGCCATAATGTTTCCCATTCTGTTTTCTAAATAGCTGTGTCTGAGTTAGCAACAGTGAAAGAGTGTTGGTTGCTAAATCGTTGAATGTGATTGTGGGTGATTATTTGTCTTGATTCTATAAACCCTTAACACCCTTGGCTAGCAATATTCAATCTATATCCATCTTCTAAACTTTGAGCACGGCCTCAAAAGTATTTTGGGAGGTCTGGTGCCCTGTTCGAGGATTCCGTTGTCAGTTTGTGTATAAAAAAAAAAAAAAAAATGTAGAGCTGGATGAACACAGCAGGCCAAGCAGCATCAGAGGAGCAGGAATGCTGACGTTTCGGGCCTAGACCCTTCCTCAGAAATGGGGAAGGGGAAGGGGGTTCTGAAATAAATAGGGAGAGTGGGGGAGATGGATAGAGGAGAAGATAGGTGGAGAGGAGACAGACAGGTCAAAGAGGTGGGGATGGAGCCAGTGGTGAGTGTAGGTGGGGAGGTAGGGAGGACGGACAGGTCAAGGGGGCGGGATGAGGTTAGTAGGTAGGAGATGGGGTGGGGCTTGAGGTGG